>NW_027667733.1:0-97500 GCF_963924665.1 Micromys minutus | reverse complement strand
GGATAAGTGGGTGGCCAAGATGTGTTCCTAGAGAAATTCACCTATCCCTGAATCCAGATGGGTGAAGTAACTTGGTATAGATTTTTGTGGATTTTAGACATATGCAGTTCTGGACTTTCCCCCTACCCCACCCCACCCCACATGCTGAGCCAGGTGCCTGACAACCTGATTTTATTATTTAGCGTGTTTTCACCCTTAGATGAGAAAGCTTGGAGAGTAATGAATTCAGTGGACAGACACCACTCACACTGCAGCCAGGGAGGAGTTTCGGGCTATCAGACATTGTGGAATTCATGTGAGCTTCCTTTGCTTTGCTTTGCTTTGCTTTGTTGGGCCAAACTTGACAGGTTTTATTTTATTTGATTAAGCTAGCTAGCTTGCCTCTTTATCCCGGCAAGGTTCCAAGACTGCCTTGGTGAGATCAGAAAGGAGGCCAGAACCAAAGTCTTTTCGATACAGCTGAGACTACCTATCAGCACATTTGGAAGGACTAAGGGCTCTCCTTCACAAGTCTCAGATGGCCCTTTCCCCTTCAGTCCCTCCTTCCTTCCCTCCTTCCCTCCCTTCCTCATGACCCATTTTCCCTCTTCCATCATTCACTCAATAAGATAAAGTAAATAAATCGAAGAAATTTACAGTTGTTTATTTGTTTGAGCTACCTAAATTCTCCGTCCATACCTCCACTTTCCCTCCCCCACCCCCACACCGCCTTTTCCCTGTGTGTGTTGGTGGGGGAGGGGCTGGAGATCTGTAAGTCCCTGCTGGCATGTGAACTATTTGCCCTGACCTTCCTTGCCTCTTAACTGCCTGCAAAGCCATGTCTCTCCAGAAACAAGTTTTCTGCATGAAATCAGTGAGTGAGTGAGTGAGTGAGTGAGTGAGTGAGTGAGTGAGTGATGATTTCAGTGTCAGAGTCTGAACACTAACTCACTGTCTTCTCGGTTCCATCTTGCTCTGGCTCCTGCAACTGACTGAACAAAACAATAGGCACCGGTCTAGCTCTTTACAAATGCTAATGGAGTTGTTAACACACCTGAACAGAAAGAGGAAGACTTCATTCAGTCGTTCTCAACCCAGCCTCGCCCTGCCATCTTAGGGATTTCAAAGGCCAGGCTGCATCTGAGCCACACTTACAGAATTTGGTATTTCTACTTAATGTTTAGTGTTTAGGTAAATAAGGCTTGTGAATTGCTGGAAAGATGGCTAAGAGGTCCTGAGTTCACTTCACCAGCAACCAGCATGCCTATCCTATCTATCCACTCCTTTTATTTTATTTTACATATTTTTTTTATTTTATACACCATATATCTCACGTCATCATATAGGTGGCTCCCTTTTTCTTAACTGTGATAGCCCAACTGGGACAGAATTGCACACTACCTAGATAGCTGGAAGTGGTTGGATATGCAGAAAAATTAAGTTTTGCTGTTGGTTTCTCTCTCTCTCTCTCTCTCTCTCTCTCTCTCTCTCTCTCTCTCCATCCCCTAGCTTTTTCAGACATAGTTTCTCTGTGTAGTCCTCAGTAGACCAGGCAGGACTCAAACTCTGAGATTCACCTTCCTCTTTCTCCCAAGTGCATTTTTTTGGGTGGGGTATAGGGGGTGGTATAGGACGAGAAAAGACTTGAAGGCCGACTAAAAAGTCCCCCCCCTGTTGCTCCCTCCCTCCCTCCCTCCCTCCCTCCCTTCTCCTCCTCCTCCTCCTCCTCTTCCTCCTCCTCCTCCTCCTCCTCCTCCTCTTCCTCCTCCTCCTCCTCCTTCTTCTTCTTCTTTCTTTTTTTTCCCCAAACCCTGCCTGTGCATGGTACATTCACAGAGAAAGGTGGCACATCTTCAGAAATTAGATGGTATTCAGCTGCTTGTTGGACTGATACTAAGAGATTGTCTTTGAATAATTTCTAGAGTTCTAGAGTTCTATTTTGGCTTCATTATTCTCATCACTAGGGATTGTTTTGGCATGGATTGGGATTGTGAATTTTTTGTGCTCTTCATTCACTTTCAATACATTCATCGGGAGAGGACAGGGTCAGACACTAATATCTGTACTTATATTACCTGTGAAATACAAACAGTGTAGTAAATAATCCTGGTCTCTGACTACCCTCCGTGTTTTGAAAATTAATTAACAAATTTGCCCTTAGATGGTGCTTGGAATAAAAAAAAAAAAAATCAAAAGTTCTGTGGACAACAGTCCTATCATCTTTTAATTGCTTTCAGTTTTTCTCAGTTTACAGTGTCTTTAGGTCTCTCTCTCTCTCTCTCTCTCTCTCTCTCTCTCTCTCTCTCTCTCTCTCTCTTCTCTCTCTCTCCTTCCCTCCCTCCTTCCTTCCTTCCTTTCTTCCCCCCCTCCCATGACCATCCAGAATTCCCCCCCCATCTGTCTGCATCTTTGGGGAGTGGCAGCGTCAGACATAACAGACCAACAGACCTCCTGATTGTCTTAGACACACTCTTTAGACCAGGTTGGCCTCAAACCTGTAAGAGCCTGCCTCTACATTTTAAATGCTAGGATAAAAGTTCCACAGCACTATGACCAGCTAAGATTCTTGTCCTTTTTTTATGATTCCGCCAGGCAGTAGTGGTGGTGGCAGCAGAGGGAGGTGGTTCACTGTAAATTTGTAGCCAGCTTAGTCTACAGACCAAGTTATGGGAAAGGAGTTTCAGGGTGGCTGATTGTGTTTATCTTTCCTTTTTTTTTTTTTTTAATTAAAGAATTGTTTATTTATTCAGTGTATGTGAGTACACACATACATTCAGACACACCAGAAGAGGGCATGACAGATGGTTGTTAGCCACCATGTGGCTGCTGGGAATTGAACTCAGGACCTTTGGAAGAGCAGTCAGTGTGCTTAACTGATGAACCATCTCTCCAGCCCTGTTTATCTTCTATTATGTGTTTTAATTAAAAATAACAGAAAAAAAAAAAAACCTATCTATTTGTCTGGCATTTAAAAGTAGTGGACAAAAGCTGGAGGAAACCATGTGGCTGTGGACGCTATGCTGCTTCTGGCTGCTTTTGGGTGCAGAAGCATATGCAGACTGGGTCCCCTAGAGGCTGGGGTGTGGAGAAACAAAAGCGACCTGGAATGGCAGATCACATGGCCGGCCTCCTCCATCTTGGTGAGGTCAGTCAGTCAGCGATAAGATGGCTGACGTCCACATGCCAGCTTCCATCTTGGTGAGGTCAATGGGAAACCGAGTGACAGAACCTGGAAGGTGAAGCAAACAGTCATGCATGGGTTCAAGAGAGAAGAGGACGTTGGGCGCAAGAGTGCATTCTATTAATTTCCGGTCTCTAGGAGGGAGGGAGGGAGGGAGGGAGGGAGGAGAGAGCATCTAAACTCCAGTGCAGTGAGTTCTACACTCAGAGAGACAAACTCTAGTTTGTCAAGCAAACAAACTCTCTCTGTTCCCCTACCCCACCCCACATGCTGACAACCTGATTTTATTATTTAGCGTGTATGTCCTGCACAATCTGTATTAAACACTTTTGAACATTGATCTACAAAGTGTCTGGATCATAGCTTCATAGTTGACACATCCTATCCATATACAGAGACACAGATAGAGACCAATAGACAGACACATGTTCACTCTCTCTCTCTCTCTCTCTCTCTCTCTCTCTCTCTCTCTCTCTCACACACACACACACACACACACACACACACACACACACACACACCACCTAGGATAAAATAAAAAAGAGAGGAGGGGCGAATTCCACAGGCGACATGGTAATGCATGCCTTTGATCTCAGTTTTGGGGAGGCTGAGGTAGAGGCAGGATTTACTTGAGAGGCCTGCCTGGTCTGTCTAGTATGTTTTGGCACCATGTAGAAAAAGGTTGTCTCTCGTAAATGAGCATATACGGGGAAATCTATCTGTTTATCTACATATGGTTGGCTCAGAGGGCGAAGCTGCTGTCTACTTAGGTCTAGGTAAAATCTCAAGGAAGGCCTAGATGAGATGTCCAGGCCTAGGTCAGATTGGTTAAGGCCGAGGTAACTCTCACCTGGCTAGCTTACCATTTTGTGCTGTTACTGATATTATAAGGACGCTTTCTCATATGTCCGTGTATGTGGACAAATGACTTTCTGGTTGGCAGGTCGAGACATAAATGTTAGACAGGGCGAGTCCCCTGCCACAGACCAGTTTCCCAACTAATGGGAGCAGGATAAGTGGGCGGCCAAGATGTGTTCCTAGAGAAATTCACCTATCCCTGAATCCAGATGGGTGTAGTAACTTGGTTCAGATGTTTGTGGATTTTAGACATATGCAATTCAGGACTGTCCCCCTACCTCACATGCTGGGCCAGGTGCCTGACAACCTGATTTTGTTATTTAGCGTGTGTGTGTGTGTGTGTGTGTGTGTGTGTGTGTGTGTGTGTGAGTGTGTGTGTGTGTGTGTGTGTGTGTGTGTGTGTGTGTGTCTGTCTGTCTGTCTGTCTGTCTGTCTTTCAGTCTGTCTGTCCGTCCACCTGTCCGGCTGTCTGTCTGTCTGTCTGTCTGTCTCCATGCCGAACTAGGGCCCACCTTAGATTTGTGTGTCAGAGATCTTTACTTATTTATTTCTGGTGTCCAGGTTTGTGTAGGCCCTAGGTAGGCCACACTTTCTAAAAACAAAAACAAACAAACTAAAGAGACAAAAACAAAACAAAACAAATAAACAGAACAAAATCAACCAACCAATAAACCAGGCAAACACGTTTGCTTGCCTGTCTGCCTGCCTGCCTGCCTGCCAGTGTATCTTTCTGTGTGTATCTGTATGTCTCCCTATCCGGGCTACACAGGGAAATGACATCTGAATAAACCTAATCTACCTCCTAAGTCTGCCGGGTTTTTTTTTTTTTTTTTGTCTCTGTCTCTGTCTCTGTCTCTGTCTCTGTCTCTCTCTCTCTCTCTCTCTCTCTCTCTCTTCGTCCCTCTCTCCCTCCCTCCCTCCCTCCCTCCTTCTCTTTCTTCTTCTTCTTCTTCTTCTTCTTCTTCTTCTTCTTCTTCTTCTTCTTCTTCTTCTTCTTCTTTTTCTTTTTCTTCTTCTCCTGGAACCCTGCCTGTGCATGGCACATTCACAGAGAAAGGTGGCACTTTTTCAGAAATTAGGTGGTATTCAGCTTCTTGTTGGACTGATACTAAGAGATTGTCTCTGAATAACAAGTTCTAGAGTTCTATTTTGGCTTCATTATTCTCATCACTAGGGATTGTTTTGGCATGGATTGGGATTTTGAATTTTTTGTGCTCTTCATCCACTTTCAATACATTCATCGGGCGAGGACAGGGTCAGACACTAATATCTGTACTTATATTACCTGTGAAATACAAACAGTGTAGTAAATAATCCTGGTCTCTGACTACCCTCCGTGTTTTGAAAATTAATTAACAAATTTGCCCTTAGATGGTGCTTGGAATAAAAAAAAAATCAAAAGTTCTGTGGACAACAGTCCTACCATTATTTAATTGCTTTCACTCTCTCTCTCTCTCTCTCTCTCTCTCTCTCTCTCTCTCTCTCTCTCTCTCTCTCTCTCTCCCCCTTACCTCCCTCCTTCCTTCCTTTCTTCCCTCCCTTCCATGACCATCCAGAACCCCCCCTCATCTGTCTGCATCTTTGGGGAGTGGCAGCGTCAGACATAACAGACCAACAGACCTCCTGATTGTCTTAGACACACTCTTTAGACCAGGTTGGCCTCAAACCTGTAAAAGCCTGCCTCTACATTTTAAATGCTAGGATAAAAGTTCCACAGCACTATGACCAGCTAAGATTCTTGTCCTTTTTTTATGATTCCGCCAGGCAGTAGTAGTGGTGGCAGCAGAGGGAGGTGGTTCACTGTAAATTTGTAGCCAGCTTAGTCTACAGACCAAGTTACGGGAAAGGAGTTTCAGGGTGGCTGATTGTGTTTATCTTTTTTTTTTTTTTTTTAGTTAAAGAATTGTTTATTTATTCAGTGTATGTGAGTACACACATACATTCAGACACACCAGAAGAGGGCATGACAGATGGTTGTTAGCCACCATGTGGCTGCTGGGAATTGAACTCAGGACCTTTGGAAGAGCAGTCAGTGTGCTTAACTGATGAACCATCTCTCCAGCCATGTTTATCTTCTATTATGTGTTTTAATTAAAAATAACAGAAAAAAAAAACCGATCTATTTGTCTGGCATTTAAAAGTAGTGGACAAAAGCTGGAGGAAACCATGTGGCTGTGGACACTATCCTGCTTCTGGCTGCTTTTGGGTGAAGAAGCATATGCAGACTGGGTCCCCTAGAGGCTGGGGTGTGGAGAAACAAAAGCGACCTGGAATGGCAGGTCACATGTCCGGCCTCCTCCATCTTGGTGAGGTCAGTCAGTCAGCGATAAGATGGCTGACGTCCACATGCCAGCTTCCATCTTGGTGAGGTCAATGAGAAACCGAGTGACAGAACCTGGAAGGTGAAGCAAACAGTCATGCATGGGTTCAAGAGAGAAGAGGACGTTGGGCGCAAGAGTGCATTCTATTAATTTTAGGTCTCTAGGAGGGAGGGAGGGAGGGAGGGAGGGAGGGAGGGAGGGAGGGAGGAGAGAGCATCTAAACTCCAGGACAGTGAGTTCTACACTTAGAGAAACCAACTCTAGTTTGTCAAGCAGATAAACTCTAGTCATCCACACCCCACCCCACCCACCCCTGATAAAATGATCCACTGTATTGTTTCAGATTTATGTCTTAGGAGCCTCCCCACCCCTGCCCCCAGTCATGTGAAGGACAAACAGCACACAGTTATGCTGTAGAAATGTTTAATCCCAAACCGGGCTTCTTACCCCACCTTGATTATTTTGTTTTAGGATAAAAGATGCACAGCCTTTATGATTTACAATGCTAAGCAGCACTAGAAGAGCCGGGGGCAGATACCGACCCTCTGTGTTAGAATTCATGTTAGAAGAAAAAAAAAATCAGAAACCTGGATTCTCAGAAAGCCACATGGTGTGTCCTCCTAGGTTCTTGTGCCCTCTTCTGGCAGGCAGGTATACAGGCTTTAGATAGAGCACACATATATATTGAAAAAAAAAAAAAAAAAAGAAAGGAAGGAAGGAAGGCAGGAAGGAGGGAAGAGAGAGGAAAAAAAGATTGTAGCTTTTGTCTGGCTGTGTGGTTGGCAGAGGCAGAGAGAATGGACCTCAGTGAGTTCACAGATAGCCAAGTCTACAGAGCAAGTTCCAGGGCTCCCAGGGCTATACAAAGACAAATCCTATTTTGAGGTACAACAAAACAAAGCAGAAAAAGTCCTGGCTTTTATTTTAGAGATGTCTCTTCCCTCTAGTACTATTGCCTATAGAAATTGATCATGTAGGCATGTTGATCTTATGACAGGGTTTATCTTTGTGTGTGTGTGTGTGTGTGTGTGTGTATCTCTATGGCTTAGCTAGGGCCCACGTCAGAGTTGTGTTTCAGTGGTCTTATTTATTTCTTGTGCTTGGGCTTGTGTAGGTACTAAGCTACCACACAGTCCTGAAAACACACACACACACACACACACACACACAGACACACACACACACACACACACACACACACACAAATCACCCAACAAACCAACCAAGCAAATAAATAGGCCTGCCTGCCTGCCTGCCTGCCAGCCAGTTGCATTTTGTTAAACAGTTTTTGACTGACTTTATTTCACCTCTGATTGTGTATCTTTCTTAGGATAAGAAAGTAAAACAATAAATTTACTTAGGGATCATTTTACGATGAGCTGTTTTCGGAGTTTTGTTTATGTTACAAAACTGAGAAGGTGGTGAAATGTCTCTCCATGTATTTTTGGCTGTCTGGAAAGTTGCTATATAGACTGGGTCACTTGGCGTGATATAGATATCTGAAACCAGGTCTACCTAGAAAGTTTCTTGAAGTTCCAGAACAATGAATGATATTTATGTTGATTTTTTGAAAAATACGATTAAAAACTTAAAAAAACCGAGGCCAAAAGAAAACCGAAGAAAATCCAAAAACCCTTCCCGGGTAAAATAAAAAGACATGAAACTGGGTGTGGACATGCCTTTAATCCTATCACTCAGGGAGGAGACAGAGGTTGGTGGAATGCTGAGAACTGGAGGAGAGTCTGGTCTTGACAGTGAGTTCCAGGGCTATGTAGAGAGATATCTGCGTGAAATCAGTGAGTGATGACAACTAACTCTCTGTTCTCTCAGGTCCATCTTGCTCTGGCTCCTGCAACTGACTGAACAAAAAGAAAAAAAAAGAAAAAAAAAAAAAACAAAACCCACAGGTACTTACCTAGCTCTTTGGAAATGCTAATGGGGTTGTTAACACACCCTAACAGAAAGAGGAAGCCTTCATTCAGTTGTTCTCAACCCAGCCTCGCCCTGCCCTGCCATTTTAGGGATTTCAAAGGCCAGGCTGCATCTGAGCCATAGTTACAGAATTTGGTATTTCTACTTAATGTTTAGTGTTTAGGTAAATAAGGCTTGTGAATCGCTAGAAGAATGGCTAAGAGCACTAACTGCTCTTCCAGAGGTCCTGAGTTCACTTCCCCAGCAACCAACATGGTGGCTCACAACTGTCTGTAATGGGATCTGATGCCTTCTCCTGGCGTTGTGCCTGAAGACAGCTGCAGTGTATGTACTCCTATAAGTAAAAGCAAATACACCTTTTAGAAAAATAAAACAAACCTCTCGAAGAAATCGAGGATCTTGAAAATACCAGGCATATTTATCCATCTCTCTACTCCTTTTATTTTATTTTATATATTTTTAAAAATATTATACACTATATATATATACACAATGTAAATAAAGAAATAGATGCAATTAATTTGGAATAAACCGAACAAAGTAAGAAAAAAAGGAAGGCAGTAATGCGGTGGCCTGGCTTATTTATAAGATGAGCAAACACTGGTCTGCCATTGCTTCCTCAGTTGAAATCACACACACACACACACACAAACACACACACACACACACACACACATATACACACACCCCACCTAGGATGAAATAAAGGAGGGGGGGGATGCGACAGGCGACATGGTAATGCATGCCTTTGATCTCAGCTTTGGGGAGGCTGAGGTAGAGGCAGGATTTACTTGAGAGGCCTGCCTGGTCTGTCTAGTATGTTTTGGCACCATGTAGAAAAAGGTTGTCTTTTGTAAAAGAGCATATAAGGGGAAATCTATCTGTTTATCTACATATGCGTGGCTCAGAGGGTGAAGCTGCTGCCTATGAAGATCTAGGTAAAATCTCAAGGAAGGCCTAGATGAGATGTGAAGGCCTAGGTCAGATTGGTTAAGGCCGAGGTAACTCCCACCTGGCTAGCTTACCATTTTGTGCTGTTACTGATATTATAAGGATGCTTTCTCATATGTCCGTGTATGTGGACAAATGACTTTCTGGTTGGCAGGTCGAGACATAAATGTTAGACAAGGCGAGTCCCCTGCCACAGTCCAATTTCCCAACTAATGGGAGCAGGATAAGTGGGCGGCCAAGATGTGTTCCTAGAGAAATTCACCTATCCCTGAATCCAGGTGGGTGTACTAACTTGGTAGAGATGTTTGTGGATTTTAGACATATGCAATTGAGGACTGTCCCCCTACCTCACATGCTGCGCCAGGTGCCTGACAACCTGATTTTGTTATCTAGCGTGTGTGTGTGCGTGCGTGTGTGTGTGTGTGTGTGTGTGTGTGTGTGTGTGTGTGTGTGTCTGTTTGTCTGTCTGTCTGTCTGTCAGTGTGTCTGTCCATCCAGTTGTCCGGGCTGTCTGTCTGTCTGTCTGTCTGTCTGTCTTTCTGTCTCCATGCCGAACTAGGGCCCACCTTAGATTTGTGTGTCAGAGATCTTTACTTATTTATTTCTGGTGTCCGGGTTTGTGTAGGCCCTAGGTAGGCCACACTTTCTAAAAACAAAAACAAACAAACTAAAAAGACAAAAACAAAACAAAACAAATAAACAGAACAAAATCAACCAACCAATAAACCAGGCAAACAAGTTTGCCTGCCTGCCTGCCTGCCTGCCTGCCTGCCTGCCAGTGTATCTTTCTGTGTGTATCTGTATGTCTCCCTATCCGGGCTACACAGGGAAATGACATCTCAATAAACCTAATCTACTTCCTAAGTTTGCCGGGTTTTTTTTTTTTTTTTTTTTTTTTTTTTTGTCTCTGTCTGTCTCTCTCTCTCTCTCTCTCTCTCTCTCTCTCTCTCTCTCTCTCTCTCTCTCTCTTTCTTCGTCCCTTTCTCCCTCCCTCACTCACTCCTGAACAGAAAGAGGAAGACTTTATTCAGTCGTTCTCAACCCAGCCTCGCCCTGCCATCTTAGGGATTTCAAAGGCCAGGCTGCATCTGAGCCACACTTACAGAATTTGGTATTTCTACTTAATGTTTAGTGTTTAGGTAAATAAGGCTTGTGAATTGCTGGAAAGATGGCTAAGAGGTCCTGAGTTCACTTCACCAGCAACCAGCATGCCTATCCTATCTATCCACTCCTTTTATTTTATTTTACATATTTTTTTATTTTATACACCATATATCTCATGTCATCATATAGGTGGCTCCCTTTTTCTTAACTTTGATAGCCCAACTGGGACAGAATTGCACACTACCTAGATAGCTGGAAGTGGTTGGATATGCAGAAAAATTAAGTTTTGCTGTTGGTTTCTCTCTCTCTCTCCTCTCTCTCTCTCTCTCTCTCTCTCTCTCTCTCTCTCTCTCTCTCTCTCTCTCTCTCCATCCCCTAGCTTTTCCAGACATAGTTTCTCTGTGTAGTCCTCAGTAGACCAGGCAGGACTCAAACTCTGAGATTCACCTTCCTCTTTCTCCCAAGTGCATTTTTTTGGGTGGGGTATAGGGGGTGTTATAGGACGAGAAAAGACTTGAAGGCCGACTTAAAAGTCCCCCCCCCTCTTCCTCCCTCCCTCCCTCCCTCCCTCCCTCCCTCCCTCCCTCCCTTCTCCTCCTCCTCCTCCTCCTCCTCCTCCTCCTCCTCCTCCTCCTCCTCCTCCTTCTTCTTCTTCTTTCTTTTTTTTTCCCCCAAACCCTGCCTGTGCATGGTACATTCACAGAGAAAGGTGACACATCTTCAGAAATTAGATGGTATTCAGCTGCTTGTTGGACTGATACTAAGAGATTGTCTTTGAATAATTTCTAGAGTTCTAGAGTTCTATTTTGGCTTCATTATTCTCATCACTAGGAATTGTTTTGGCATGGATTGGGATTGTGAATTTTTTTGTGCTCTTCATTCACTTTCAATACATTCATTGGGCGAGGACAGAGTCAGGCACTAATATCTGTACTTATATTACCTGTGAAATACAAACAGTGTAGTAAATAATCCTGGTCTCTGACTACCCTCCGTGTTTTGAAAATTAATTAACAAATTTGCCCTGAAATGGTGCTTGGAATAAAAAAAAAAATCAAAAGTTCTGTGGACAACAGTCCTACCATCTTTTAATTGCTTTCAGTTTTTCTCAGTTTACAGTGTCTTTAGGTCTCTCTCTCTCTCTCTCTCTCTCTCTCTCTCTCTCTCTCTTTCCCTCCCTCCTTCCTTCCTTTCTTTCTTCCCTCCCTCCCATGACCATCCAGAACTCCCCCCCCATCTGTCTGCGTCTTTGGGGAGTGGCAGAGGCAGACATAACAGACCAACCGACCTCCTGGTTGTCTTAGACACACTCTTTAGACCAGGTTGGCCTCAAACCTGTAAGAACCTGCCTCTACATTTTAAATGCTAGGATAAAAGTTCCACAGCACTATGACCAGCTAAGATTCTTGTCCTTTTTTTATGATTCCGCCAGGCAGTAGTAGTGGTGGCAGCAGAGGGAGGTGGTTCACTGTAAATTTGTAGCCAGCTTAGTCTACGGACCAAGTTACGGGAAAGGAGTTTCAGGGTGGCTGATTGTGTTTATCTTTCTTTTTTTTTTTTTTTTTTTTTTTTTTTTTTTTTAGTTATAGAATTGTTTATTTATTCAGTGTATGTGAGTACACACATACATTCAGACACACCAGAAGAGGGCATGACAGATGGTTGTTAGCCACCATGTGGCTGCTGGGAATTGAACTCAGGACCTTTGGAAGAGCAGTCAGTGTGCTTAACTGATGAACCATCTCTCCAGCCCTGTTTATCTTCTATTATGTGTTTTAATTAAAAATAACAGAAAAAAAAAAAAACCTATCTATTTGTCTGGCATTTAAAAGTAGTGGACAAAAGCTGGAGGAAACCATGTGGCTGTGGACGCTATGCTGCTTCTGGCTGCTTTTGGGTGCAGAAGCATATGCAGACTGGGTCCCCTAGAGGCTGGGGTGTGGAGAAACAAAAGCGACCTGGAATGGCAGATCACATGGCCGGCCTCCTCCATCTTGGTGAGGTCAGTCAGTCAGCGATAAGATGGCTGACGTCCACATGCCAGCTTCCATCTTGGTGAGGTCAATGGGAAACCGAGTGACAGAACCTGGAAGGTGAAGCAAACAGTCATGCATGGGTTCAAGAGAGAAGAGGACGTTGGGCGCAAGAGTGCATTCTATTAATTTCCGGTCTCTAGGAGGGAGGGAGGGAGGGAGGGAGGGAGGAGAGAGCATCTAAACTCCAGTGCAGTGAGTTCTACACTCAGAGAGACAAACTCTAGTTTGTCAAGCAAACAAACTCTCTCTGTTCCCCTACCCCACCCCACATGCTGACAACGTGATTTTATTATTTAGCGTGTATGTCCTGCACAATCTGTATTAAACACTTTTGAACATTGATCTACAAAGTGTCTGGATCATAGCTTCATAGTTGACACATCCTATCCATATACAGAGACACAGATAGAGACCAATAGACAGACACATGTTCACTCTCTCTCTCTCTCTCTCTCTCTCTCTCTCTCTCTCTCTCTCACACACACACACACACACACACACACACACACACACACACACACACCCCACCTAGGATAAAATAAAAAAGAGAGGAGGGGCGAATTCCACAGGCGACATGGTAATGCATGCCTTTGATCTCAGTTTTGGGGAGGCTGAGGTAGAGGCAGGATTTACTTGAGAGGCCTGCCTGGTCTGTCTAGTATGTTTTGGCACCATGTAGAAAAAGGTTGTCTCTCGTAAATGAGCATATACGGGGAAATCTATCTGTTTATCTACATATGGTTGGCTCAGAGGGCGAAGCTGCTGTCTACTTAGGTCTAGGTAAAATCTCAAGGAAGGCCTAGATGAGATGTCCAGGCCTAGGTCAGATTGGTTAAGGCCGAGGTAACTCTCACCTGGCTAGCTTACCATTTTGTGCTGTTACTGATATTATAAGGACGCTTTCTCATATGTCCGTGTATGTGGACAAATGACTTTCTGGTTGGCAGGTCGAGACATAAATGTTAGACAGGGCGAGTCCCCTGCCACAGACCAGTTTCCCAACTAATGGGAGCAGGATAAGTGGGCGGCCAAGATGTGTTCCTAGAGAAATTCACCTATCCCTGAATCCAGATGGGTGTAGTAACTTGGTTCAGATGTTTGTGGATTTTAGACATATGCAATTCAGGACTGTCCCCCTACCTCACATGCTGGGCCAGGTGCCTGACAACCTGATTTTGTTATTTAGCGTGTGTGTGTGTGTGTGTGTGTGTGTGTGTGTGTGAGTGTGTGTGTGTGTGTGTGTGTGTGTGTGTGTGTGTGTGTGTGTCTGTCTGTCTGTCTGTCTGTCTGTCTTTCAGTCTGTCTGTCCGTCCACCTGTCCGGCTGTCTGTCTGTCTGTCTGTCTGTCTCCATGCCGAACTAGGGCCCACCTTAGATTTGTGTGTCAGAGATCTTTACTTATTTATTTCTGGTGTCCAGGTTTGTGTAGGCCCTAGGTAGGCCACACTTTCTAAAAACAAAAACAAACAAACTAAAGAGACAAAAACAAAACAAAACAAATAAACAGAACAAAATCAACCAACCAATAAACCAGGCAAACACGTTTGCTTGCCTGTCTGCCTGCCTGCCTGCCTGCCAGTGTATCTTTCTGTGTGTATCTGTATGTCTCCCTATCCGGGCTACACAGGGAAATGACATCTGAATAAACCTAATCTACCTCCTAAGTCTGCCGGGTTTTTTTTTTTTTTTTTTGTCTCTGTCTCTGTCTCTGTCTCTGTCTCTCTCTCTCTCTCTCTCTCTCTCTCTCTCTCTCTCTCTTCGTCCCCCTCTCCCTCCCTCCCTCCCTCCCTCCTTCTCTTTCTTCTTCTTCTTCTTCTTCTTCTTCTTCTTCTTCTTCTTCTTCTTCTTCTTCTTCTTCTTTTTCTTTTTCTTCTTCTCCTGGAACCCTGCCTGTGCATGGCACATTCACAGAGAAAGGTGGCACTTTTTCAGAAATTAGGTGGTATTCAGCTTCTTGTTGGACTGATACTAAGAGATTGTCTCTGAATAACAAGTTCTAGAGTTCTATTTTGGCTTCATTATTCTCATCACTAGGGATTGTTTTGGCATGGATTGGGATTTTGAATTTTTTGTGCTCTTCATCCACTTTCAATACATTCATCGGGCGAGGACAGGGTCAGACACTAATATCTGTACTTATATTACCTGTGAAATACAAACAGTGTAGTAAATAATCCTGGTCTCTGACTACCCTCCGTGTTTTGAAAATTAATTAACAAATTTGCCCTTAGATGGTGCTTGGAATAAAAAAAAAATCAAAAGTTCTGTGGACAACAGTCCTACCATCTTTTAATTGCTTTCACTCTCTCTCTCTCTCTCTCTCTCTCTCTCTCTCTCTCTCTCTCTCTCTCTCTCTCTCTCCCCCTTACCTCCCTCCTTCCTTCCTTTCTTCCCTCCCTTCCATGATCATCCAGAACCCCCCCTCATCTGTCTGCATCTTTGGGGAGTGGCAGCGTCAGACATAACAGACCAACAGACCTCCTGATTGTCTTAGACACACTCTTTAGACCAGGTTGGCCTCAAACCTGTAAAAGCCTGCCTCTACATTTTAAATGCTAGGATAAAAGTTCCACAGCACTATGACCAGCTAAGATTCTTGTCCTTTTTTTATGATTCCGCCAGGCAGTAGTAGTGGTGGCAGCAGAGGGAGGTGGTTCACTGTAAATTTGTAGCCAGCTTAGTCTACAGACCAAGTTACGGGAAAGGAGTTTCAGGGTGGCTGATTGTGTTTATCTTTTTTTTTTTTTTTTAGTTAAAGAATTGTTTATTTATTCAGTGTATGTGAGTACACACATACATTCAGACACACCAGAAGAGGGCATGACAGATGGTTGTTAGCCACCATGTGGCTGCTGGGAATTGAACTCAGGACCTTTGGAAGAGCAGTCAGTGTGCTTAACTGATGAACCATCTCTCCAGCCATGTTTATCTTCTATTATGTGTTTTAATTAAAAATAACAGAAAAAAAAAACCGATCTATTTGTCTGGCATTTAAAAGTAGTGGACAAAAGCTGGAGGAAACCATGTGGCTGTGGACACTATCCTGCTTCTGGCTGCTTTTGGGTGCAGAAGCATATGCAGACTGGGTCCCCTAGAGGCTGGGGTGTGGAGAAACAAAAGCGACCTGGAATGGCAGGTCACATGTCCGGCCTCCTCCATCTTGGTGAGGTCAGTCAGTCAGCGATAAGATGGCTGACGTCCACATGCCAGCTTCCATCTTGGTGAGGTCAATGAGAAACCGAGTGACAGAACCTGGAAGGTGAAGCAAACAGTCATGCATGGGTTCAAGAGAGAAGAGGACGTTGGGCGCAAGAGTGCATTCTATTAATTTTAGGTCTCTAGGAGGGAGGGAGGGAGGGAGGGAGGGAGGGAGGAGAGAGCATCTAAACTCCAGGACAGTGAGTTCTACACTTAGAGAAACCAACTCTAGTTTGTCAAGCAGATAAACTCTAGTCATCCACACCCCACCCCACCCACCCCTGACAAAATGATCCACTGTATTGTTTCAGATTTATGTCTTAGGAGCCTCCCCACCCCTGCCCCCAGTCATGTGAAGGACAAACAGCACACAGTTATGCTGTAGAAATGTTTAATCCCAAACCGGGCTTCTTACCCCACCTTGATTATTTTGTTTTAGGATAAAAGATGCACAGCCTTTATGATTTACAATGCTAAGCAGCACTAGAAGAGCCGGGGGCAGATACCGACCCTCTGTGTTAGAATTCATGTTAGAAGAAAAAAAAAATCAGAAACCTGGATTCTCAGAAAGCCACATGGTGTGTCCTCCTAGGTTCTTGTGCCCTCTTCTGGCAGGCAGGTATACAGGCTTTAGATAGAGCACACATATATATTGAAAAAAAAAAAAAAAAAAAGAAAGGAAGGAAGGAAGGCAGGAAGGAGGGAAGAGAGAGGAAAAAAAGATTGTAGCTTTTGTCTGGCTGTGTGGTTGGCAGAGGCAGAGAGAATGGACCTCAGTGAGTTCACAGATAGCCAAGTCTACAGAGCAAGTTCCAGGGCTCCCAGGGCTATACACAGACAAATCCTATGTTGAGGTACAACAAAACAAAGCAGAAAAAGTCCTGGCTTTTATTTTAGAGATGTCTCTTCCCTCTAGTACTATTGCCTATAGAAATTGATCATGTAGGCATGTTGATCTTATGACAGGGTTTATCTTTGTGTGTGTGTGTGTGTGTATCTCTATGGCTTAGCTAGGGCCCACGTCAGAGTTGTGTTTCAGTGGTCTTATTTATTTCTTGTGCTTGGGCTTGTGTAGGTACTAAGCTACCACACAGTCCTGAAAACACACACACACACACACACAGACACACACACACACACACACACACACACACACACACAAATCACCCAACAAACCAACCAAGCAAATAAATAGGCCTGCCTGCCTGCCTGCCTGCCTGCCAGCCAGTTGCATTTTGTTAAACAGTTTTTGACTGACTTTATTTCACCTCTGATTGTGTATCTTTCTTAGGATAAGAAAGTAAAACAATAAATTTACTCAGGGATCATTTTACGATGAGCTGTTTTCGGAGTTTTGTTTATGTTACAAAACTGAGAAGGTGGTGAAATGTCTCTCCATGTATTTTTGGCTGTCTGGAAAGTTGCTATATAGACTGGGTCACTTGGCGTGATATAGATATCTGAAACCAGGTCTACCTAGAAAGTTTCTTGAAGTTCCAGAACAATGAATGATATTTATGTTGATTTTTTGAAAAATACGATTAAAAACTTAAAAAAACGGAGGCCAAAAGAAAACCGAAGAAAATCCAAAAACCCTTCCCGGGTAAAATAAAAAGACATGAAACTGGGTGTGGACATGCCTTTATTCCTATCACTCAGGGAGGAGACAGAGGTTGGTGGAATGCTGAGAACTGGAGGAGAGTCTGATCTTGACAGTGAGTTCCAGGGCTATGTAGAGAGATATCTGCGTGAAATCAGTGAGTGATGACAACTAACTCTCTGTTCTCTCAGGTCCATCTTGCTCTGGCTCCTGCAACTGACTGAACAAAAAGAAAAAAAAAGAAAAAAAAAAAAAACCCACAGGTACTTACCTAGCTCTTTGGAAATGCTAATGGGGTTGTTAACACACCCTAACAGAAAGAGGAAGCCTTCATTCAGTTGTTCTCAACCCAGCCTCACCCTGCCCTGCCATTTTAGGGATTTCAAAGGCCAGGCTGCATCTGAGCCATAGTTACAGAATTTGGTATTTCTACTTAATGTTTAGTGTTTAGGTAAATAAGGCTTGTGAATCGCTAGAAGAATGGCTAAGAGCACTAACTGCTCTTCCAGAGGTCCTGAGTTCACTTCCCCAGCAACCAACATGGTGGCTCACAACTGTCTGTAATGGGATCTGATGCCTTCTCCTGGCGTTGTGCCTGAAGACAGCTGCAGTGTATGTACTCCTCTAAGTAAAAGCAAATACACCTTTTAGAAAAATAAAACAAACCTCTCGAAGAAATCGAGGATCTTGAAAATACCAGGCATATTTATCCATCTCTCTACTCCTTTTATTTTATTTTATATATTTTTAAAAATATTATACACTATATATATATACACAATGTAAATAAAGAAATAGATGCAATTAATTTGGAATAAACCGAACAAAGTAAGAAAAAAAGGAAGGCAGTAATGCGGTGGCCTGGCTTATTTATAAGATGAGCAAACACTGGTCTGCCATTGCTTCCTCAGTTGAAATCACACACACACACACACACAAACACACACACACACACACACACACACACATACACACACCCCACCTAGGATGAAATAAAGGAGGGGGGGGATGCGACAGGCGACATGGTAATGCATGCCTTTGATCTCAGCTTTGGGGAGGCTGAGGTAGAGGCAGGATTTACTTGAGAGGCCTGCCTGGTCTGTCTAGTATGTTTTGGCACCATGTAGAAAAAGGTTGTCTTTTGTAAAAGAGCATATAAGGGGAAATCTATCTGTTTATCTACATATGCGTGGCTCAGAGGGTGAAGCTGCTGCCTATGAAGATCTAGGTAAAATCTCAAGGAAGGCCTAGATGAGATGTGAAGGCCTAGGTCAGATTGGTTAAGGCCGAGGTAACTCCCACCTGGCTAGCTTACCATTTTGTGCTGTTACTGATATTATAAGGATGCTTTCTCATATGTCCGTGTATGTGGACAAATGACTTTCTGGTTGGCAGGTCGAGACATAAATGTTAGACAAGGCGAGTCCCCTGCCACAGTCCAATTTCCCAACTAATGGGAGCAGGATAAGTGGGCGGCCAAGATGTGTTCCTAGAGAAATTCACCTATCCCTGAATCCAGGTGGGTGTACTAACTTGGTAGAGATGTTTGTGGATTTTAGACATATGCAATTGAGGACTGTCCCCCTACCTCACATGCTGCGCCAGGTGCCTGACAACCTGATTTTGTTATCTAGCGTGTGTGTGTGCGTGCGTGTGTGTGTGTGTGTGTGTGTGTGTGTGTGTGTGTGTGTCTGTTTGTCTGTCTGTCTGTCTGTCAGTGTGTCTGTCCATCCAGTTGTCCGGGCTGTCTGTCTGTCTGTCTGTCTGTCTGTCTTTCTGTCTCCATGCCGAACTAGGGCCCACCTTAGATTTGTGTGTCAGAGATCTTTACTTATTTATTTCTGGTGTCCGGGTTTGTGTAGGCCCTAGGTAGGCCACACTTTCTAAAAACAAAAACAAACAAACTAAAAAGACAAAAACAAAACAAAACAAATAAACAGAACAAAATCAACCAACCAATAAACCAGGCAAACAAGTTTGCCTGCCTGCCTGCCTGCCTGCCTGCCTGCCTGCCAGTGTATCTTTCTGTGTGTATCTGTATGTCTCCCTATCCGGGCTACACAGGGAAATGACATCTCAATAAACCTAATCTACTTCCTAAGTTTGCCGGGTTTTTTTTTTTTTTTTTTTTTTTTTTTGTCTCTGTCTGTCTCTCTCTCTCTCTCTCTCTCTCTCTCTCTCTCTCTCTCTCTCTCTCTCTCTTTCTTCGTCCCTTTCTCCCTCCCTCACTCACTCCTGAACAGAAAGAGGAAGACTTTATTCAGTCGTTCTCAACCCAGCCTCGCCCTGCCATCTTAGGGATTTCAAAGGCCAGGCTGCATCTGAGCCACACTTACAGAATTTGGTATTTCTACTTAATGTTTAGTGTTTAGGTAAATAAGGCTTGTGAATTGCTGGAAAGATGGCTAAGAGGTCCTGAGTTCACTTCACCAGCAACCAGCATGCCTATCCTATCTATCCACTCCTTTTATTTTATTTTACATATTTTTTTATTTTATACACCATATATCTCATGTCATCATATAGGTGGCTCCCTTTTTCTTAACTTTGATAGCCCAACTGGGACAGAATTGCACACTACCTAGATAGCTGGAAGTGGTTGGATATGCAGAAAAATTAAGTTTTGCTGTTGGTTTCTCTCTCTCTCTCCTCTCTCTCTCTCTCTCTCTCTCTCTCTCTCTCTCTCTCTCTCTCTCTCTCTCTCTCCATCCCCTAGCTTTTCCAGACATAGTTTCTCTGTGTAGTCCTCAGTAGACCAGGCAGGACTCAAACTCTGAGATTCACCTTCCTCTTTCTCCCAAGTGCATTTTTTTGGGTGGGGTATAGGGGGTGTTATAGGACGAGAAAAGACTTGAAGGCCGACTTAAAAGTCCCCCCCTCTCTTCCTCCTCCCTCCCTCCCTCCCTCCCTCCCTCCCTCCCTCCCTTCTCCTCCTCCTCCTCCTCCTCCTCCTCCTCCTCCTCCTCCTCCTCCTCCTCCTCCTTCTTCTTCTTCTTTCTTTTTTTTTCCCCCAAACCCTGCCTGTGCATGGTACATTCACAGAGAAAGGTGACACATCTTCAGAAATTAGATGGTATTCAGCTGCTTGTTGGACTGATACTAAGAGATTGTCTTTGAATAATTTCTAGAGTTCTAGAGTTCTATTTTGGCTTCATTATTCTCATCACTAGGAATTGTTTTGGCATGGATTGGGATTGTGAATTTTTTTGTGCTCTTCATTCACTTTCAATACATTCATTGGGCGAGGACAGAGTCAGGCACTAATATCTGTACTTATATTACCTGTGAAATACAAACAGTGTAGTAAATAATCCTGGTCTCTGACTACCCTCCGTGTTTTGAAAATTAATTAACAAATTTGCCCTGAAATGGTGCTTGGAATAAAAAAAAAAAATCAAAAGTTCTGTGGACAACAGTCCTACCATCTTTTAATTGCTTTCAGTTTTTCTAAGTTTACAGTGTCTTTAGGTCTCTCTCTCTCTCTCTCTCTCTCTCTCTCTCTCTCTCTCTCTCTCTTCCCTCCCTCCTTCCTTCCTTTCTTTCTTCCCTCCCTCCCATGACCATCCAGAACTCCCCCCCCATCTGTCTGCGTCTTTGGGGAGTGGCAGAGGCAGACATAACAGACCAACCGACCTCCTGGTTGTCTTAGACACACTCTTTAGACCAGGTTGGCCTCAAACCTGTAAGAACCTGCCTCTACATTTTAAATGCTAGGATAAAAGTTCCACAGCACTATGACCAGCTAAGATTCTTGTCCTTTTTTTATGATTCCGCCAGGCAGTAGTAGTGGTGGCAGCAGAGGGAGGTGGTTCACTGTAAATTTGTAGCCAGCTTAGTCTACGGACCAAGTTACGGGAAAGGAGTTTCAGGGTGGCTGATTGTGTTTATCTTTCTTTTTTTTTTTTTTTTTTTTTTTTTTTTTTAGTTATAGAATTGTTTATTTATTCAGTGGATGTGAGTACACACATACATTCAGACACACCAGAAGAGGGCATGACAGATGGTTGTTAGCCACCATGTGGCTGCTGGGAATTGAACTCAGGACCTTTGGAAGAGCAGTCAGTGTGCTTAACTGATGAACCATCTCTCCAGCCCTGTTTATCTTCTATTATGTGTTTTAATTAAAAATAACAGGAAAAAAAAAAACCTATCTATTTGTCTGGCATTTAAAAGTAGTGGACGAAAGCTGGAGGAAACCATGTGGCTGTGGACGCTATGCTGCTTCTGGCTGCTTTTGGGTGCAGAAGCATATGCAGACTGGGTCCCCTAGAGGCTGAGGTGTGGAGAAACAAATGCGACCTGGAATGGCAGATCACATGGCCGGCCTCCTCCATCTTGGTGAGGTCAGTCAGTCAGCGATAAGATGGCTGACGTCCACATGCCAGCTTCCATCTTGGTGAGGTCAATGGGAAACCGAGTGACAGAACCTGGAAGGTGAAGCAAACAGTCATGCATGGGTTCAAGAGAGAAGAGGACGTTAGGCGCAAGAGTGCATTCTATTAATTTCCGGGCTCTAGGAGGGAGGGAGGGAGGAGAGAGCATCTAAACTCCAGTGCAGTGAGTTCTACACTCAGAGAGACAAACTCTAGTTTGTCAAGCAAACAAACTCTCTCTGTTCCCCTACCCCACCCCACATGCTGACAACCTGATTTTATTATTTAGCGTGTATGTCCTGCACAATCTGTATTAAACACTTTTTAACATTGATCTACAAAGTGTCTGGATCATAGCTTCATAGTTGACACATCCTATCTATATACAGAGACACAGATAGAGACCAATAGACAGACACATGTTCACTCTCTCTCTCCCTCTCTCTCTCACACACACATACATACACACACACACACACACACACACACACACACACACACACAGACACACACCCCACCTAGGATAAAATAAAAAAGAGAGGAGGGGGGAATTCCACAGGCGACATGGTAATGCATGCCTTTGATCTCAGTTTTGGGGAGGCTGAGGTAGAGGCAGGATTTACTTGAGAGGCCTGCCTGGTCTGTCTAGTATGTTTTGGCACCATGTAGAAAAAGGTTGTCTCTCGTAAATGAGCATATACGGGGAAATCTATCTGTTTATCTACATATGGTTGGCTCAGAGGGCGAAGCTGCTGTCTACTTAGGTCTAGGTAAAATCTCAAGGAAGGCCTAGATGAGATGTCAAGGCCTAGGTCAGATTGGTTAAGGCCGAGGTAACTCTCACCTGGCTAGCTTACCATTTTGTGCTGTTACTGATATTATAAGGATGCTTTCTCATATGTCCGTGTATGTGGACAAATGACTTTCTGGTTGGCAGGTCGAGACATAAATGTTAGACAAGGCGAGTCCCCTGCCACAGTCCAATTTCCCAACTAATGGGAGCAGGATAAGTGGGCGGCCAAGATGTGTTCCTAGAGAAATTCACCTATCCCTGAATCCAGGTGGGTGTACTAACTTGGTAGAGATGTTTGTGGATTTTAGACATATGCAATTGAGGACTGTCCCCCTACCTCACATGCTGCGCCAGGTGCCTGACAACCTGATTTTGTTATCTAGCGTGTGTGTGTGCGTGTGTGTGTGTGTGTGTGTGTGTGTGTGTGTGTGTGTGTGTGTCTGTTTGTCTGTCTGTCTGTCTGTCAGTGTGTCTGTCCATCCAGTTGTCCGGGCTGTCTGTCTGTCTGTCTGTCTGTCTGTCTTTCTGTCTCCATGCCGAACTAGGGCCCACCTTAGATTTGTGTGTCAGAGATCTTTACTTATTTATTTCTGGTGTCCGGGTTTGTGTAGGCCCTAGGTAGGCCACACTTTCTAAAAACAAAAACAAACAAACTAAAAAGACAAAAACAAAACAAAACAAATAAACAGAACAAAATCAACCAACCAATAAACCAGGCAAACAAGTTTGCCTGCCTGCCTGCCTGCCTGCCTGCCTGCCTGCCAGTGTATCTTTCTGTGTGTATCTGTATGTCTCCCTATCCGGGCTACACAGGGAAATGACATCTCAATAAACCTAATCTACTTCCTAAGTTTGCCGGGTTTTTTTTTTTTTTTTTTTTTTTTTTTGTCTCTGTCTCTCTCTCTCTCTCTCTCTCTCTCTCTCTCTCTCTCTCTCTCTCTCTTTCTTCGTCCCTTTCTCCCTCCCTCACTCACTCCTGAACAGAAAGAGGAAGACTTTATTCAGTCGTTCTCAACCCAGCCTCGCCCTGCCATCTTAGGGATTTCAAAGGCCAGGCTGCATCTGAGCCACACTTACAGAATTTGGTATTTCTACTTAATGTTTAGTGTTTAGGTAAATAAGGCTTGTGAATTGCTGGAAAGATGGCTAAGAGGTCCTGAGTTCACTTCACCAGCAACCAGCATGCCTATCCTATCTATCCACTCCTTTTATTTTATTTTACATATTTTTTTATTTTATACACCATATATCTCATGTCATCATATAGGTGGCTCCCTTTTTCTTAACTTTGATAGCCCAACTGGGACAGAATTGCACACTACCTAGATAGCTGGAAGTGGTTGGATATGCAGAAAAATTAAGTTTTGCTGTTGGTTTCTCTCTCTCTCTCTCTCTCTCTCTCTCTCTCTCTCTCTCTCTCTCTCTCTCTCTCTCTCTCTCTCTCTCTCTCTCCATCCCCTAGCTTTTCCAGACATAGTTTCTCTGTGTAGTCCTCAGTAGACCAGGCAGGACTCAAACTCTGAGATTCACCTTCCTCTTTCTCCCAAGTGCATTTTTTTGGGTGGGGTATAGGGGGTGTTATAGGACGAGAAAAGACTTGAAGGCCGACTTAAAAGTCCCCCCCTCTCTTCCTCCTCCCTCCCTCCCTCCCTCCCTCCCTCCCTCCCTCCCTTCTCCTCCTCCTCCTCCTCCTCCTCCTCCTCCTCCTCCTCCTCCTTCTTCTTCTTCTTTCTTTTTTTTTCCCCCAAACCCTGCCTGTGCATGGTACATTCACAGAGAAAGGTGACACATCTTCAGAAATTAGATGGTATTCAGCTGCTTGTTGGACTGATACTAAGAGATTGTCTTTGAATAATTTCTAGAGTTCTAGAGTTCTATTTTGGCTTCATTATTCTCATCACTAGGAATTGTTTTGGCATGGATTGGGATTGTGAATTTTTTTGTGCTCTTCATTCACTTTCAATACATTCATTGGGCGAGGACAGAGTCAGGCACTAATATCTGTACTTATATTACCTGTGAAATACAAACAGTGTAGTAAATAATCCTGGTCTCTGACTACCCTCCGTGTTTTGAAAATTAATTAACAAATTTGCCCTGAAATGGTGCTTGGAATAAAAAAAAAAAAATCAAAAGTTCTGTGGACAACAGTCCTACCATCTTTTAATTGCTTTCAGTTTTTCTCAGTTTACAGTGTCTTTAGGTCTCTCTCTCTCTCTCTCTCTCTCTCTCTCTCTCTCTCTCTCTCTCTCTCTCTTTCCCTCCCTCCTTCCTTCCTTTCTTTCTTCCCTCCCTCCCATGACCATCCAGAACTCCCCCCCCATCTGTCTGCGTCTTTGGGGAGTGGCAGAGGCAGACATAACAGACCAACCGACCTCCTGGTTGTCTTAGACACACTCTTTAGACCAGGTTGGCCTCAAACCTGTAAGAACCTGCCTCTACATTTTAAATGCTAGGATAAAAGTTCCACAGAACTATGACCAGCTAAGATTCTTGTCCTTTTTTTATGATTCCGCCAGGCAGTAGTAGTGGTGGCAGCAGAGGGAGGTGGTTCACTGTAAATTTGTAGCCAGCTTAGTCTACGGACCAAGTTACGGGAAAGGAGTTTCAGGGTGGCTGATTGTGTTTATCTTTCTTTTTTTTTTTTTTTTTTTTAGTTATAGAATTGTTTATTTATTCAGTGTATGTGAGTACACACATACATTCAGACACACCAGAAGAGGGCATGACAGATGGTTGTTAGCCACCATGTGGCTGCTGGGAATTGAACTCAGGACCTTTGGAAGAGCAGTCAGTGTGCTTAACTGATGAACCATCTCTCCAGCCCTGTTTATCTTCTATTATGTGTTTTAATTAAAAATAACAGAAAAAAAAAAAAACCTATCTATTTGTCTGGCATTTAAAAGTAGTGGACAAAAGCTGGAGGAAACCATGTGGCTGTGGACGCTATGCTGCTTCTGGCTGCTTTTGGGTGCAGAAGCATATGCAGACTGGGTCCCCTAGAGGCTGGGGTGTGGAGAAACAAAAGCGACCTGGAATGGCAGATCACATGGCCGGCCTCCTCCATCTTGGTGAGGTCAGTCAGTCAGCGATAAGATGGCTGACGTCCACATGCCAGCTTCCATCTTGGTGAGGTCAATGGGAAACCGAGTGACAGAACCTGGAAGGTGAAGCAAACAGTCATGCATGGGTTCAAGAGAGAAGAGGACGTTGGGCGCAAGAGTGCATTCTATTAATTTCCGGGCTCTAGGAGGGAGGGAGGGAGGGAGGGAGGGAGGAGAGAGCATCTAAACTCCAGTGCAGTGAGTTCTACACTCAGAGAGACAAACTCTAGTTTGTCAAGCAAACAAACTCTCTCTGTTCCCCTACCCCACCCCACATGCTGACAACCTGATTTTATTATTTAGCGTGTATGTCCTGCACAATCTGTATTAAACACTTTTGAACATTGATCTACAAAGTGTCTGGATCATAGCTTCATAGTTGACACATCCTATCCATATACAGAGACACAGATAGAGACCAATAGACAGACACATGTTCACTCTCTCTCTCTCTCTCTCTCTCTCTCTCTCTCTCTCTCTCTCTCTCTCTCTCACACACACACACACACACACACACACACACACACACACACACACACACCCCACCTAGGATAAAATAAAAAAGAGAGGAGGGGCGAATTCCACAGGCGACATGGTAATGCATGCCTTTGATCTCAGTTTTGGGGAGGCTGAGGTAGAGGCAGGATTTACTTGAGAGGCCTGCCTGGTCTGTCTAGTATGTTTTGGCACCATGTAGAAAAAGGTTGTCTCTCGTAAATGAGCATATACGGGGAAATCTATCTGTTTATCTACATATGGTTGGCTCAGAGGGCGAAGCTGCTGTCTACTTAGGTCTAGGTAAAATCTCAAGGAAGGCCTAGATGAGATGTCCAGGCCTAGGTCAGATTGGTTAAGGCCGAGGTAACTCTCACCTGGCTAGCTTACCATTTTGTGCTGTTACTGATATTATAAGGACGCTTTCTCATATGTCCGTGTATGTGGACAAATGACTTTCTGGTTGGCAGGTCGAGACATAAATGTTAGACAGGGCGAGTCCCCTGCCACAGACCAGTTTCCCAACTAATGGGAGCAGGATAAGTGGGCGGCCAAGATGTGTTCCTAGAGAAATTCACCTATCCCTGAATCCAGATGGGTGTAGTAACTTGGTTCAGATGTTTGTGGATTTTAGACATATGCAATTCAGGACTGTCCCCCTACCTCACATGCTGGGCCAGGTGCCTGACAACCTGATTTTGTTATTTAGCGTGTGTGTGTGTGTGTGTGTGTGTGTGTGTGTGTGAGTGTGTGTGTGTGTGTGTGTGTGTGTGTGTGTGTGTCTGTCTGTCTGTCTGTCTGTCTGTCTGTCTTTCAGTCTGTCTGTCCGTCCACCTGTCCGGCTGTCTGTCTGTCTGTCTGTCTGTCTCCATGCCGAACTAGGGCCCACCTTAGATTTGTGTGTCAGAGATCTTTACTTATTTATTTCTGGTGTCCAGGTTTGTGTAGGCCCTAGGTAGGCCACACTTTCTAAAAACAAAAACAAACAAACTAAAGAGACAAAAACAAAACAAAACAAATAAACAGAACAAAATCAACCAACCAATAAACCAGGCAAACACGTTTGCTTGCCTGTCTGCCTGCCTGCCTGCCTGCCAGTGTATCTTTCTGTGTGTATCTGTATGTCTCCCTATCCGGGCTACACAGGGAAATGACATCTGAATAAACCTAATCTACCTCCTAAGTCTGCCGGGTTTTTTTTTTTTTTTTTTGTCTCTGTCTCTGTCTCTGTCTCTCTCTCTCTCTCTCTCTCTCTCTCTCTCTCTCTCTCTCTTCGTCCCCCTCTCCCTCCCTCCCTCCCTCCCTCCTTCTCTTTCTTCTTCTTCTTCTTCTTCTTCTTCTTCTTCTTCTTCTTCTTCTTCTTCTTCTTCTTCTTTTTCTTTTTCTTCTTCTCCTGGAACCCTGCCTGTGCATGGCACATTCACAGAGAAAGGTGGCACTTTTTCAGAAATTAGGTGGTATTCAGCTTCTTGTTGGACTGATACTAAGAGATTGTCTCTGAATAACAAGTTCTAGAGTTCTATTTTGGCTTCATTATTCTCATCACTAGGGATTGTTTTGGCATGGATTGGGATTTTGAATTTTTTGTGCTCTTCATCCACTTTCAATACATTCATCGGGCGAGGACAGGGTCAGACACTAATATCTGTACTTATATTACCTGTGATATACAAACAGTGTAGTAAATAATCCTGGTCTCTGACTACCCTCCGTGTTTTGAAAATTAATTAACAAATTTGCCCTTAGATGGTGCTTGGAATAAAAAAAAAAAATCAAAAGTTCTGTGAACAAAAGTCCTACCATCTTTTAATTGCTTTCACTCTCTCTCTCTCTCTCTCTCTCTCTCTCTCTCTCTCTCTCTCTCTCTCTCCCCCCCTTCCCTCCCTCCTTCCTTCCTTTCTTCCCTCCCTCCCAAGACCATCCAGAACTCCCCCCCCATCTGTCTGCATCTTTGGGGAGTGGCAGAGGCAGACATAACAGACCAACTGACCTCCTGGTTGTCTTAGACACACTCTTTAGACCAGGTTGGCCTCAAACCTGTAAGAGCCTGCCTCTACATTTTAAATGCTAGGATAAAAGTTCCACAGCACTATGACCAGCTAAGATTCTTGTCCTTTTTTATGATTCCGCCAGGCAGTAGTGGTGGTGGCAGCAGAGGGAGGTGGTTCACTGTAAATTTGTAGCCAGCTTAGTCTACGGACCAAGTTACGGGAAAGGAGGTTCAGGGTGGCTGATTGTGTTTATCTTTCCTTTTTTTTTTTTTTAATTAAAGAATTGTTTATTTATTCAGTGTATGTGAGTACACACATACATTCAGACACACCAGAAGAGGGCATGACAGATGGTTGTTAGCCACCATGTGGCTGCTGGGAATTGAACTCAGGACCTTTGGAAGAGCAGTCAGTGTGCTTAACTGATGAACCATCTCTCCAGCCCTGTTTATCTTCTATTATGTGTTTTAATTAAAAATAACAGGAAAAAAAAAAAACCTATCTATTTGTCTGGCATTTAAAAGTAGTGGACGAAAGCTGGAGGAAACCATGTGGCTGTGGACGCTATGCTGCTTCTGGCTGCTTTTGGGTGCAGAAGCATATGCAGACTGGGTCCCCTAGAGGCTGAGGTGTGGAGAAACAAATGCGACCTGGAATGGCAGATCACATGGCCGGCCTCCTCCATCTTGGTGAGGTCAGTCAGTCAGCGATAAGATGGCTGACGTCCACATGCCAGCTTCCATCTTGGTGAGGTCAATGGGAAACCGAGTGACAGAACCTGGAAGGTGAAGCAAACAGTCATGCATGGGTTCAAGAGAGAAGAGGACGTTAGGCGCAAGAGTGCATTCTATTAATTTCCGGTCTCTAGGAGGGAGGGAGGGAGGAGAGAGCATCTAAACTCCAGTGCAGTGAGTTCTACACTCAGAGAGACAAACTCTAGTTTGTCAAGCAAACAAACTCTCTCTGTTCCCCTACCCCACCCCACATGCTGACAACCTGATTTTATTATTTAGCGTGTATGTCCTGCACAATCTGTATTAAACACTTTTTAACATTGATCTACAAAGTGTCTGGATCATAGCTTCATAGTTGACACATCCTATCTATATACAGAGACACAGATAGAGACCAATAGACAGACACATGTTCACTCTCTCTCTCCCTCTCTCTCTCACACACACATACATACACACACACACACACACACACACACACACACACACACACAGACACACACCCCACCTAGGATAAAATAAAAAAGAGAGGAGGGGGGAATTCCACAGGCGACATGGTAATGCATGCCTTTGATCTCAGTTTTGGGGAGGCTGAGGTAGAGGCAGGATTTACTTGAGAGGCCTGCCTGGTCTGTCTAGTATGTTTTGGCACCATGTAGAAAAAGGTTGTCTCTCGTAAATGAGCATATACGGGGAAATCTATCTGTTTATCTACATATGGTTGGCTCAGAGGGCGAAGCTGCTGTCTACTTAGGTCTAGGTAAAATCTCAAGGAAGGCCTAGATGAGATGTCCAGGCCTAGGTCAGATTGGTTAAGGCCGAGGTAACTCTCACCTGGCTAGCTTACCATTTTGTGCTGTTACTGATATTATAAGGACGCTTTCTCATATGTCCGTGTATGTGGACAAATGACTTTCTGGTTGGCAGGTCGAGACATAAATGTTAGACAGGGCGAGTCCCCTGCCACAGACCAGTTTCCCAACTAATGGGAGCAGGATAAGTGGGCGGCCAAGATGTGTTCCTAGAGAAATTCACCTATCCCTGAATCCAGATGGGTGTAGTAACTTGGTTCAGATGTTTGTGGATTTTAGACATATGCAATTCAGGACTGTCCCCCTACCTCACATGCTGGGCCAGGTGCCTGACAACCTGATTTTGTTATTTAGCGTGTGTGTGTGTGTGTGTGTGTGTGTGTGAGTGTGTGTGTGTGTGTGTGTGTGTGTGTGTGTGTGTGTGTGTCTGTCTGTCTGTCTGTCTGTCTGTCTGTCTTTCAGTCTGTCTGTCCGTCCACCTGTCCGGCTGTCTGTCTGTCTGTCTGTCTCCATGCCGAACTAGGGCCCACCTTAGATTTGTGTGTCAGAGATCTTTACTTATTTATTTCTGGTGTCCGGGTTTGTGTAGGCCCTAGGTAGGCCACACTTTCTAAAAACAAAAACAAACAAACTAAAGAGACAAAAACAAAACAAAACAAATAAACAGAACAAAATCAACCAACCAATAAACCAGGCAAACAAGTTTGCCCGCCTGTCTGCCTGCCTGCCTGCCTGCCAGTGTATCTTTCTGTGTGTATCTATATGTCTCCCTATCCGGGCTACAGAGGGAAATGACATCTGAATAAACCTAATCTACCTCCTAAGTCTGCCGGGTTTTTTTTTTTTTTTTTTTGTCTCTGTCTGTCTCTCTCTCTCTCTCTCTCTCTCTCTCTCTCTCTCTCTCTCTCTCTCTCTCTCTCCCCTTCCCTCCCTCCTTCCTTCCTTTCTTCCCTCCCTCCCATGACCATCCAGAACCCCCCCTCATCTGTCTGCATTTTTGGGGAGTGGCAGCGTCAGACATAACAGACCAACAGACCTCCTGATTGTCTTAGACACACTCTTTAGACCAGGTTGGCCTCAAACCTGTAAAAGCCTGCCTCTACATTTTAAATGCTAGGATAAAAGTTCCACAGCACTATGACCAGCTAAGATTCTTGTCCTTTTTTTATGCTTCCGACAGGCAGTAGTAGTGGTGGCAGCAGAGGGAGGTGGTTCACTGTAAATTTGTAGCCAGCTTAGTCTACGGACCAAGTTACGGGAAAGGAGTTTCAGGGTGGCTGATTGTGTTTATCTTTCTTTTCTTTTTTTTTTTTTTTTTTTTTTTTTTTTAGTTAAAGAATGGTTTATTATTTCAGTGTATGTGAGTACACACATACATTCAGACACACCAGAAGAGGGCATGACAGATGGTTGTTAGCCACCATGTGGCTGCTGGAAATTGAACTCAGGACCTTTGGAAGAGCAGTCAGTGTGCTTAACTGATGAACCATCTCTCCAGCCCTGTTTATCTTCTATTATGTGTTTTAATTAAAAATAACAGAAAAAAAAAACCTATCTATTTGTCTGGCAATTAAAAGTAGTGGCCGAAAGCTGGAGGAAACCATGTGGCTGTGGACGCTATGCTGCTTCTGGCTGCTTTTGGGTGCAGAAGCATATGCAGACTGGGTCCCCTAGAGGCTGGGGTGTGGAGAAACAAAAGCGACCTGGAATGGCAGGTCACATGTCCAGCCTCCTCCATCTTGGTGAGGTCAGTCAGTCAGCGATAAGATGGCTGACTTCCACATGTCAGCTTCCATCTTGGTGAGGTCAATGAGAAACCGAGTGACAGAACCTGGAAGGTGAAGCAAACAGTCATGCATGGGTTCAAGAGAGAAGAGGACGTTGGGCGCAAGAGTGTATTCTATTAATTTTAGGTCTCTAGGAGGGAGGGAGGGAGGGGGGGGGAGGAGAGAGCATCTAAACTCCAGGACAGTGAGTTCTACACTTAGAGAAACCAACTCTAGTTTGTCAAGCAGACAAACTCTAGTCATCCACACCCCACCCCACCCACCCCTGACAAAATGATCCACTGTACTGTTTCAGATTTATGTCTTAGGAGCCTCCCCACCCCTGCCCCCAGTCATGTGAAGGACAAACAGCACACAGTTATGCTGTAGAAATGTTTAATCCCAAACCGGGCTTCTTACCCCACCTTGATTATTTTGTTTTAGGATAAAAGATACACAACCTTTATGATTTACAGAGAGCCTTAAGCAGCATTAATAGAGCCTGGGGCAGATATCGACCCTCTGTGTTAGGATTCACATTTAAAAAAAAAAAAATCAGAAACCTGGATTCTCAGAAAGCCACATGGTGTGTCCTCCTAGGTTCTGGTGCCCTCTTCTGGCAGGCAGGTATACAGGCTTTAGATAGAGCACACATATATATTGAAAAAAAAAAAAAAAGAAAGAAATGAAGGAAGGAAGGCAGGAAGGAGGGAAGAGAAAGGAAAAAAGATTCTAGCTTTTTTCTGGCTGTGTGGTTGGCAGAGGCAGAGAGAATGGACCTCAGTGAGTTCACAGATAGCCAAGTCTACAGAGCAAGTTCCAGGGCTCCCAGGGCTATACAAAGACAAATCCTATTTTGAGGTACAACAAAACAAAGCAGAAAAAGTCCTGGCTTTTATTTTAGAGATGTCTCTTCCCTCTAGTACTATTGCCTATAGAAATTGATCATGTAGGCATGTTGATCTTATGACAGGGTTTATCTTTGTGTGTGTGTGTGTGTGTGTGTGTGTGTGTGTATCTCTATGGCTTAGCTAGGGCCCACGTCAGAGTTGTGTTTCAGTGGTCTTATTTATTTCTTGTGCTTGGGCTTGTGTAGGTACTAAGCTACCACACAGTCCTGAAAACACACACACACACACACAACACACACACACACACTAATCACCCAACAAACCAACCAAGCAAATAAATAGGCCTGCCTGCCTGCCTGCCTGCCTGCCAGCCAGTTGCATTTTGTTAAACAGTTTTTGACTGACTTTATTTCACCTCTGATTGTGTATCTTTCTTAGGATAAGAAAGTAAAACAATAAATGTACTCAGGGATCATTTTACGATGAGCTGTTTTCGGAGTTTTGTTTATGTTACAAAACTGAGAAGGTGGTGAAATGTCTCTCCATGTATTTTTGGCTGTCTGGAAAGTTGCTATATAGACTGGGTCACTTGGCGTGATATAGATATCTGAAACCAGGTCTACCTAGAAAGTTTCTTGAAGTTCCAGAACAATGAATGATATTTATGTTGATTTTTTGAAAAATACGATTAAAAACTTAAAAAAACCGAGGCCAAAAGAAAACCGAAGAAAATCCAAAAACCCTTCCCGGGTAAAATAAAAAGACATGAAACTGGGTGTGGACATGCCTTTATTCCTATCACTCAGGGAGGAGACAGAGGTTGGTGGAATGCTGAGAACTGGAGGAGAGTCTGATCTTGACAGTGAGTTCCAGGGCTATGTAGAGAGATATCTGCGTGAAATCAGTGAGTGATGACAACTAACTCTCTGTTCTCTCAGGTCCATCTTGCTCTGGCTCCTGCAACTGACTGAACAAAAAGAAAAAAAAAGAAAAAAAAAAAAAACCCACAGGTACTTACCTAGCTCTTTGGAAATGCTAATGGGGTTGTTAACACACCCTAACAGAAAGAGGAAGCCTTCATTCAGTTGTTCTCAACCCAGCCTCGCCCTGCCCTGCCATTTTAGGGATTTCAAAGGCCAGGCTGCATCTGAGCCATAGTTACAGAATTTGGTATTTCTACTTAATGTTTAGTGTTTAGGTAAATAAGGCTTGTGAATCGCTAGAAGAATGGCTAAGAGCACTAACTGCTCTTCCAGAGGTCCTGAGTTCACTTCCCCAGCAACCAACATGGTGGCTCACAACTGTCTGTAATGGGATCTGATGCCTTCTCCTGGCGTTGTGCCTGAAGACAGCTGCAGTGTATGTACTCCTCTAAGTAAAAGCAAATACACCTTTTAGAAAAATAAAACAAACCTCTCGAAGAAATCGAGGATCTTGAAAATACCAGGCATATTTATCCATCTCTCTACTCCTTTTATTTTATTTTATATATTTTTAAAAATATTATACACTATATATATATATATACACAATGTAAATAAAGAAATAGATGCAATTAATTTGGAATAAACCGAACAAAGTAAGAAAAAAAGGAAGGCAGTAATGCGGTGGCCTGGCTTATTTATAAGATGAGCAAACACTGGTCTGCCATTGCTTCCTCAGTTGAAATCACACACACACAAACACACACACACACACACACACACACACACACACACATACACACACACCACCTAGGATGAAATAAAGGAGGGGGGGATGCGACAGGCGACATGGTAATGCATGCCTTTGATCTCAGCTTTGGGGAGGCTGAGGTAGAGGCAGGATTTACTTGAGAGGCCTGCCTGGTCTGTCTAGTATGTTTTGGCACCATGTAGAAAAAGGTTGTCTTTTGTAAAAGAGCATATACGGGGAAGTCTATCTGTTTATCTACATATGCGTGGCTCAGAGGGTGAAGCTGCTGCCTATGAAGGTCTAGGTAAAATCTCAAGGAAGGCCTAGATGAGATGTGAAGGCCTAGGTCAGATTGGTTAAGGCCGAGGTAACTCCCACCTGGCTAGCTTACCATTTTGTGCTGTTACTGATATTATAAGGATGCTTTCTCATATGTCCGTGTATGTGGACAAATGACTTTCTGGTTGGCAGGTCGAGACATAAATGTTAGACAAGGCGAGTCCCCTGCCACAGTCCAATTTCCCAACTAATGGGAGCAGGATAAGTGGGCGGCCAAGATGTGTTCCTAGAGAAATTCACCTATCCCTGAATCCAGATGGGTGTACTAACTTGGTACAGATGTTAGTGGATTTTAGACATATGCAATTCAGGACTGTCCCCCTACCTCACATGCTGCGCCAGGTGCCTGACCACCTGATTTTGTTCTCTAGCGTGTGTGTGTGTGCGTGTGTGCGCGTGTGTGTGTGTGTGTGTGTGTGTGTGTGTGTGTGTTTGTCTGTCTGTCTGTCTGTCAGTGTGTCTGTCCATCCACTTTTCCGGGCTGTCTGTCTGTCTGTCTGTCTGTCTCCATGCCGAACTAGGGCCCACCTTAGATTTGTGTGTCAGAGATCTTTCCTTATTTATTTCTGGTGTCCGGGTTTGTGTAGGCCCTAGGTAGGCCACACTTTCTAAAAACAAAAACAAACAAACTAAAAAGACAAAAACAAAACAAAACAGATAAACAGAACAAAATCAACCAACCAATAACAGCCTGGTCTGTTTTGGCACCATGTAAAAAAATGTTGTCTCCCGTAAATGAGCAAATAGGGGGAAATCTATCTGTTTATCTACATATGCGTGGCTCAGAGGGTGAAGCTGCTGCCTATGAAGGTCTAGGTAAAATCTCAAGGAAGGCCTAGATGAAATGTGAAGGCCTAGGTCAGATTGGTTAAGGCCGAGGTAACTCTCACCTGGCTAGCTTACCATTTTGTGCTGTTACTAATGTTCTAAGGACCCTACTACTAATGTTCTCATACACTGTTGCTGCTGTTACTGTCCGAGTTGGTTACATATCTATCCTGTTAGGTGCTGTGTCCTCAGAGACCAAACAGAATAGAAGCCTGTCAAACTGCTTTCTTTGTTCTATATTTACCGGAGTTAATTTGCGCGTGACACGACAACCAATGGCATTTCCTGCACCCACCGGTGTATAAACTTTGATGGTACTTGCTTTTATAAGCCACCCTGGCCGGCCGGGGAATGAACCACCCTCCCCCCACAAAAGACAGACCCCTGCACTGATATGGTGCAGAGATTATTTGGAACCAGACTTCTGTTTTGAGTGTGGTGTGTGTGACTAAAAGTGTAAGCTCCCTGAAAACTGAGGTCCTACTTGGCAGAAAGAGACGTCTGTGTATGTGGGCCACTGATATCCTTCGTTGGCAAGTTGAGACATAAATGTTAGACAAACGAATGGGGTCCCCTGCCACAGTCCAATACCCCAACTAGTGGGAGTAGGATAAGTGAACGACAAAGACGTGTTCCTAAGAGATTCGCCTATCCCTGAATAAAGATGTGTGTAGTAACGGTACAGATTTTTGTAGATTTCAGACATAAAGACCATGTAGGATCTTCACCCGATGTCACAGTTCATCTCCAGAACCCAGAACCTGAATTGTGGGCCTTGATCTTATTATTTAGTGTTTGTGTTTGTTTGCGTGTCTCCATGCCTAGCTAGGGGCCACCACAGATTTGTGTTTCAGAGATGTTTCTTTCTTTCTTCCTTTCTTTCTTTCTTTCTTTCTTTCTTTCTTTCTTTCTTTCTTTCTTTCTTTCTTTCTTTCTTTCTATTAGATCTCATTACAGATGGTTGTGAGCCACCATGTGGTTGCTGGGAATTGAACTCAGTACCCTTGGAGGAGCAGTCATTGCTCTTAACCACTGAGCCATCTCTCCAGCCCCAGAGATATTTCCTTATTTATTTCTAGTGTCTGGGCATGTGTAGGCCCTAGGCCAAACTTCCTGGAAAAAAAACAAACCAAACCAAACCAAACCCAAACAAAAACAAGGAATAGAAACAAGCGGATATGAAGCTGTAAAACCTTCCAGGGACGTGCACACAACCACCCCACACACAGACACGCACTCTCACAACTTGAGTTTGAACCAAACGTACAATAAAGCCTTTCAGAGAGAGAAGTTGAAAACTAACGAAAATCCAAAACCCTTCCCCAGGTGAAAGAAACAATGAAACTGGGTGTGGTCACACATGCCTTTAATTCTATCACTCAGGAAGGAGACAGAGGCAAGTGGAATGCTGTAATCGATTCTTTGATCAGTCCTCCCCCACCTCCACCCCACCACTGTCTATTTTTATCTGCCCCGATCCTGAAAGCTTTCAGACCCTAGGGTTTTACCCGCCTGGCTCCTTGAACTCTGTACTGCCTAAACTCAGCAACTGCGGAAGGCAGGAGCTGAAGATATGCTTCCACGCTCCCTTCCGAAGTCGGCCCGTTTCAGCTTTTATATGAAGCTCCGTGCTTATGATGTGTCCTGTTGTTTATTCGATTCTTACTTCACTTTTTAATTTGACTTTATTTTTATCTGCTATCCAGAAAGCCCTATGGATTAGTCAGGGACCCAGACACAGGGACTCACTGAGGCTCTCGGGATTTCTTCCTGAGTGCTGCTGTGAATGAGGGAGTCTATGAACATTGTTTTAATATTATTAAAGTTGCTATCCTCCTCCTCCTCCTCCTCCTCCGACTCCTCCTTCTCCTGTTCCACCTCTTTAACCTTTATCTTTTATTATGAAGCGTGGCAGAGAGGATGAGAAAAGAGAGCGAGGGAGGCTTGATTCCCTTTTGCAATCTTCCCAATGTGACTGGGCATATGTTCTGTTTTTAACCACCTACCAAGGAAACCCAATCCTGCTGAGTTATTGATTCCTCGATCCGTTTTTCCCTCCACCCTCTCTTTATTTTTTCCTTGTCCACATCCTGAGAGCTGATCTAGCATGCTCTCAGACCCCCAGGTGTGTCCCTGCTTGCCTTGCTGAACTGATGACAGCTGGACTGTTCTACATAGACAGATGAAGGGCAGCAGATATATATATATAAACATAAATATGGTCAACTTAGTATAAACACTGGCAGATGGAAAGACAGACAGACAGACGATGCAGACGCATGCACAGATGCAGGAACAAGAAAAAAATAATTATTTTCTGATCAAGGTAAAAACAAATCAGTATGAAAATATATTCCCGGGGAAAAGCAAGAGAAAAACCAAACAGACCAAAGAAAGAAAGAAAGAAAAAAGAAAGAAAGAAAGAAAGAAAGAAAGAAAGAAAGAAAGAAACCAGGAATTTAAACCACCCTTAGATGGTGCGTGGAAAAAAAAAATCAAAAGTTCTGTGGACAACAGTCCTACCGTCTTTCAATTGCTTTAAGTTTTTCTCAGTTTACAAAGTCTATAGGTCTCTCTATCTCTTTCTGTCTGTCTGTCTCTCTGTCTATCTCTCTCTCTCTCTCTCTCTCCTTTCGTCCCTCCTTTCTTTTTTCCTTACCTCTCTCCCTCCCATGCTCATCCAGAACCCCCTCCCATCTGTCTGCAGCTTTGAGGGGTGGCAGAGGCAGACATAGCAGACCTCCTGGTTGTCTTGGATACACTCTGTAGACCAGGTTGGCCTCAAACCTGTAAGAGCCTGCCAGAATAAAAGTTATACACCACTATGACTAGCTACGATTCTTGTCTTTTTTTTTTATGATTCCGCCAGGCAGTAGTGGTGGTGGCAGAGGGAGGTGGTTCACTGTTAATTTGTAGCGAGCTTAGTCTACGGACCAAGTTACGGGAAAGGAGTTTCAAGATGGCTGATTATGTTTATCTTTTATTATGTGTTTTAATTAAAAATAACAGCAAAAAATAAAAATGATCTATTTTTCTGGCATTTAAAAGTAGTGGACGAAAGCGGGAAGAAATCATGTGGCTGTGGACGTTATGCGACTTCTGGCAGCTGTTTGTTGCCTCCTCTATATTCTGCACATGCAAAGAGGGTCCCCTAGAGGCTGGGGAGTGGAGAAACAAAAGCGACCTGGAATGGCAGGTCACGTGGCCAGCCTCCGCCATCTTGGTGAGGTCAGTCAGCCAGCAGTAAGATGGCTGACATCCACATGTCAGCTTCCATCTTGGTGAGGTCGATTTGAAACCGAGTGACAGAAACAGGAAGGTGAAACAAACGGTCATGCATGGGTTCAAGAGAGAAGAGGAAGTTGGGCATAAGAGTGAATTCCATTAATTTCTGGTCTCTAAGAGGCAGAGAGAGAGAGAGAGAGAGAGAGAGAGAGAGAGAGAGACAGACAGACAGACAGACAGACAGACAGACAGAGAGTCTGAACTCCAGGACAGTGAGTTCTACATTCAGAGAAAAAAACTCTAGTTTGTCAAACAGACAAACTCTAGTCATCTACACCCCCAACCCACACGGTCAAAATGATCCACCGTACTGTTTCAGATTTATTTCTTAGGAGCCTCCCCACCCCTGCCCCCAGTCACATGAAGGACAAACAGCACACAGTTATGCTGTAGAAATGTTTAATCCCAAACCGGGCCTCTTACCCCACCTTGATTATTTTGTTTTAGGATAAAAGATGCACAGCCTTTATGATTTACAGTGCTAAGCAGCACTAGAAGAGCCGGGGGCAGATACCGACCCTCTGTGTTAGAATTCATGTTAAAAGAAAAAAAAAAAAAATCAGAACCCTGGATTCTCAGAAAGCCACATGGTGTGTCCTCCTAGGTTCTGGTACCCTCTTCTGGCAGGCAGGTATACAGGCATTAGATAGAGCACACATAGATTTTGAAAAGGAAGAAAGGAAGGAAGGAAGGAAGGAAGGGAGAGAAAAAAAGATTCTAGCTTTTGTCTGGCTGTGTGGGTGGCAGAGGCAGGGAGAACGAACCTCAGTGAGTTCACAGTTAGCCAAGTCCACAGAGCAAGTTCAAAGGCTCGCGGGGCTATACAAAGGTACAAGAAAACAAAGCAGAAAAAGTCCTGGCTTTTGTTTTAGAGATGTCTCTTCCCTCTAGTATTATTGCCTATAGAAATTGATCATGAAGGCATGTTGATCTTATGACAGGGTTTATCTTTGTGTATGTGTGTGTGTGTGTGTGTGTGTGTGTGTATCTCTATGGCTTAGCTAGGGCCCACCCCAGAGTTGTGTTTCAGAGGTCTTCTTTATTTCTTGTGCTTGGGCTTGTGTACGTACTAAGCTACCACACAGTCCTGAAAACACACACACACACACACACACACACACACACACACACAAATCAGCCAACAAACCAACCAAGCAAATAAATAGGCCTGCCTGCCTGCCTGCCTGCCTGCCAGCCAGTTGGATTTTGTTAAACAGTTTTTGACTGATTTAATTTCCCCTCTGATTGTGTATCTTTCTTAGGATAAGAAAGTAAAACAATAAATGTACTCACGGGGATCATTTGGAACCAGACTTCTGTTTTGAGTGCGGTGTGTGTGACTAAAAGTGTAAGCTCCCTGAAAACTGAGGTCCTACTTGGCAGAAAGAAACGTCTGTATATGTGGGCCACTGATATCCTTCGTCGGAGAGTTGAGACAAAAATGTTAGACAAACGAAGGAGGTCCCCTGACACAGTCCAATACCCCAACTAGTGGAAGCAGAATAAGTGGACGACAAAGACGTGTTCCTAAGAGATTCAGCTATCCCTGAATCCAGATGGGTGTAGTAACTTGGTACAGATTTTTGTGGACTTTAGATATAAAGACCGTGTAGGATCTTCACCCGATGTCACAATTCATCTCCGGAACCTGAATTGTGGGCCGTGATCTTATTCTTTAGCGTTTGTGTTTGTGTGTGTGTCTCCATGCCTAGCTTAGGGGTCACCCCAGATTTGTGTTTCAGCGATATTTATTTATTTATTTATTTATTTATTTATTTATTTATTTATTTATTATGTATGAGCACACTGTAGCTGTCTTCAGACACAGCAGAAGAGGCCATCAGATCTCATTACACATGGTTGTGAGCCACCATGTGGTTGCTGGGAATTGAACTCAGGACCCCTGGAAGAGCATTCATTGCTCTTAATCACTGAGCCATCTCTCCAGCCCCAGAGATCTTTCCTTATTTATTTCTAGTGTCTGGGCTTGTGTCGGCCCTAGGCCACGCTTCCTGGAAAAAAAAAAAAAAAAAAAAAAAAAAAAAAAAAAAAAAACCAAACCCAAACAAAAACAAGGAATAGAAACAGATATGCAGGGGTAAAACCTTCCAGGGACATGACCACAACCCCCCCCCACACACACACAGACACGCAATCTCACGACTTGAGTTTGAACCAAGCGTACACTAAAGTCTCTCAGAGAGAGAAGTTAAAAATGGAGGCCAAAGGAAAACTAAAAAAAATCCCAAACCCAAAAGCCGATCCATAGCATGCTTTCAGACACTAGGGTTTTACCCGCCTGGCTCCTTGAACTCTGTACTGCCTAAACTCAGCAACTGCGGAAGGCAGGAGCTGAAGATATGCTTCCACGCTCCCTTCCGAAGTCGGCCCGTTTCAGCTTTTATACGAAGCTCCGACCTTTCGATGTGTCCCGTTTGTTTATTCGATTCTTACTTCACTTTTTAATCTGACTTTATTTTTATCTGCTATCCAGAAAGCCCTATGGATTAGTCAGGGACCCAGACACAGGGACTCACTGAGGCTCTCGGGATTTCTTCCTGAGTGCTGCTGTGAATGAGGGAGTCTATGAACATTGTTTTAATATTATTAAAGTTGCTATCCTCTTCCTCCTCCTCCTCCTGCTCCTCCCCCTCCTCCTCTTTCTCTTGTTCCATCTCTTTAACCTTTATCTTTTATTATGAAGCGTGGCAGGGAGGACGAGAAACGAGAGCGAGGGAAGCTTGATTCTCTTTTGCAATCTTCCCAATGTGACTGGGCATATGTTCTGTTTTTATCCACCTACCAAGGAAACCCAATCCTGCTGAGTTATTGATTCCTCGATCCGTTTTCCCCTCCACCCTTTCAGATACAGATACAGACGCATGCACAGATGCAGGAACAAGAAAAAAAATTATTTTCTGATCAAAGTGAAAACAAATCAGTATGAAAATGTATTCCAGGGGAGAAGCAAGACAAAAACCAAACAGAAAGAAAGAGAGAAAGAAAGATTGAAAGAAAAAGAAAGAAAGAAACCAGGAATTTAAATAATTTCATCACTCTTTGAATTTACTCTAGCTCTGTATTTAGTCTTGGAAAAGGAGTTGGGTGGGGGAGGGTGGCAGGCAGTCGGCCCGCCGGCTGGCCAGCCGACCCGCCGGCCCGCGGTTGCTGACAGCGAGAAAAAGAAACCCAAGCGGCCCTCCCCGGAATTGTGCCCCCCCTTCGTCTGTTTATGCCTGTTCCTTGCCCCGTTAACAAACAGACTCGTTTAGCCAGGTACTTTGACTTAGAGATTGATTTCGTGTTTTCACCGCTCCGTCTTACTTTCGCTTTTGCCCGCCCGAGTCCAGCCCGCGTTCACGATGTTCCGGAGGGACAACCGGGACCGTATGTGCCATTCGTTGGAAGTGGTGGGTACTCTGCTCAGCTGTGTGTGGGTGCATGTCCACCTGAGCTAAGGAGGACCCTCCAGAGAGACCGAGCGAGTGACTGTGAGTGTGGATGCAGGCGCGTGAGCGATTTGTATTGGTTTGCTTGCGTGATTGAGACCGTTGTCGGGCGACACCTAGTGGTGACAAGTTTCTGCAATGTTTCTGGTCCCTGGTTGATGGCCAATAGGGAGGAAGTGCCTGGCGTAAGCTGGCCTGGGTGAGAGGAGTCCCAGCAAGCATGCGAGTGTGTCCTGGACATGGTGTCGTGTTTGAGGACAGGTTGTATCTAAGAGGTTACACCTGGAGATCTTCAGGGAGCTGTAGTTGCACTACTCCCTATTGAAACAATCAGTAGGGTTGGTGGTGGCTTGATCAGTTAGACCAGAAGGCCTGTGATCTAGAGTGTCCCAAGCTCTGGGCTCTGTCCTCTTAACTGCACTCTCTTTAGCAAATATTAACATGAGACAGATTGCATCTACCACATTCTACAGATCCCTACACCACAGAACAGACCAAGAATCTGGTTCCTGGCCCCACATTATAATCTTCCCAAATATTCTTGCTTTCCACTTTCCCAGAGTGGTTCTTATTTTACATTCAGTCTGTGCTGTTAAGTGTCAAGGTGGCCTCAAGATTGCCTACAATTTGGCCAGAGTATATGATAGTAGTATGGAAAAAATGAAAGCCCTACAACTTGTTAAGGAAGATTCATGAGGCATTTCAACAATAAACCTCCATGAACTCTGTATAATCAGAAGCAAAGGCAGAAGTCACTTGATATTTATTCATCAGGGAGCACCAGATATTCAGAGAACACTCTAGATGTTTGAGAGGTTAGGTCTGGGGCCCCTAGTGATATTGCCAGACAACTATTTAATAAGGGAGAGACTAGAGATGAGAAGCAGATCAGAGATGAGAAGCAAAAGATTCCAAATCTGGCAAAGATTCTGTTGGCAGCCAGAACCAAACCAGAAGACCATAACAGATGCTTAAATAGGTAACCCCAGAAGACAAAGATAAGGGGCCCTGAATCAAAAGCACTATTTTCTAAGTCCAAGGGTTATACTAAAAGTAATGGAATACTCATCAACTTTTTGTAGATAATTAAGAAATTTCAATGTTCTGTCATGCTGAAATCCGATGGTAAAATCCTTTCATCAGTTTATAAATGACTTCCTGGTGGAAACTTAAATAAAACAAAAACTCAAGACCTCTTGAGGTCCTAAAATATTTGGATTATTAACCCTCTGCTAAAAAGACCTTACTCTGTCAACAACAGGTGACCTCCCTAGATCCAGGGATACATACTCAGAATTGAGGCCCTGATATTTGCCAATTATCAATGTGTCACCAATTGGCAGAATCTGGCCCCTACACTGTTCACATATCAGTGCAGCAATGGATGACTTCCTGGTTAAAGATGATGACAGAAATACTAGTTACCAGCCTCTCTTCTAGAATGTCCCCTGCTGCCTAACCTTGAGCTCTATTGATGGCCTCTGCAAAACTGCTCAGATGGATGAAGGTAACATAATTCAGAAATGGCAACAGCCCCACTCAGTATGGACAGTGGTATGCCTGGTCAGCATTTGTCTCAAAAAACAAGATTATATGGGCAGAACCACTACTGGCAAGAATGTTAGCCCATCAATCTGAACTGGCAGCTATGGCCAGGGTGTTAGAGCTGAGAAAAGACAAAAGACACAGAAAGCTGGTCTGACTTTACTACTGCTTATTTCCATGAAGCTATTTATAGACAGAAGGGTCTTCTGACAGCAGAAGGAAAGACTATTAAAAATAAAGAAAAAAATCCTTTCCCTACTGAGGACTCTATGGTTGCCTTAAAGGCTTGCCATCATTCATGTCCAGGGCATAAGAAGGAAAGAAACTCCATCTCATAGGGCAGCAACAAAGCACATAAAACAGCCTGGCAGGTGGCCCTAGAAACTGGTCCTCTCATGCGCTTGATTGCTCTAGATCCAGGGAACCTCACACTATTTGCCAGCCTAAATTTACTACTGAATTATGTCCTAGTGTAACAATCTTCCCATGTCTCAGTGTCATACAGCTGACCACAAACTAATCATATAAGAGAAAATGTGTCTACACATATTGAAAAAAATTCATTATTCTTCACACATGAGAGCCAAGAGAAGAAAAGTCTTAGTCTGCCAGTCCAACATCAGAATAAAAAATGTCAATTTTAGAAAAGCAAAAATTCTTAAAAATTTTAAGGCCTGCCAATTGACCAATGCAATGGCCAATGTGAAGAACCCCAGTACTCAATACCAGGACACCAACCAGGAGTCAATTAAAAAAAAACTTTACAGAGATAAAAACAAGAAAACTGGGATACAGATATTTGTTAATATTTATAAATACATTTTCAAGAATGACTGAGACTTTTCCAACTAAATATGAGATTATAGAAACAGTAACAAAGAAACTACTAAAGAAAATTCTTCAGTGTTTTGATTTTTCAAGTTTATAAACTGATGAAGAGATTTTATCTTCAGATTTTAGCAAGACAGAATGTTGACCTTTGTCAGATATTGAATCTGTGGCTTCTGTTCTCTTGTTGGCTTCTTCTCTGTTGTCTCTCATTTATTAAATAATCTCTCTGCCACTATCACTATGTCCCTCAGACTCCTTTTTCCTAACCTCTAAACCCTCTGGAGCTTTCTTTAAATATCTGGTAATGCCTGATTAATAAATCTAGATTGACTTCTCCATTTGCTTTTGGGTGTATTCATGATTCAGGATTCATAGGGTGTGTTGTCAAAATGCCTACATGAATTTCTCTAAAAAAGCTGTAGGGAATTTCTTTAATTCCTGACTAATAGTATGCAATCTGACCAAATTGTAGGACATGGTGTGGCCACCTTGAGACCTTCCAGCAGAGCCTAAATGTAGACCAAGGGCCTCCTCTTACTTTCATTGGTGATATAATCTCAGACAGTGCATGTCAGGAGAAAGCAAGCATATTTGGGAAGGCTCCTGAATGAGGCAAGGAACCCGATTCTTGGCTTCTTCTGTGGTGAGGTGATCCATAGAATGTGATAAATGTAGTCTGTCTCATTTTACTATCTATTAAAATCAAAGTCACATTCTCAAAGTCATCTGTCAAAATCATCTCATTAATGTTTTCTTGTCAAGGTTTTCTTATCAAAGTCACTTTGTCAAACTCATTTTGTCAAATCATCATGTAATGAGAAATATAAAACAACATATAACAACACAAATAAAACCTTCCCTATCTATCGAGCAGAAACATGAAACAACCAGAAACAGGTACTCATGTCAAAGACCACTCTATGACACCCAAACGCAAGTCCAACCCTTTCTCTCTATCAGGCAGAAATGAGAAATAACCAGAAAATGGCACACACCTACAAGAAAAGCACCAGATTTGTGGGCATCTCTTGGCTCCCCTGAGCCCATGCCCAACCCAGACAAAGACTTCTGCCCCCCCCACAGATACCAGAAAAGTCTGTTTTAAATGCAACTGGACAAGGAAACAAATTAGAGACCTTGTATGGAGAGGGATGTGGTGCCACTGACCATCTGCAAATAGAGACAGACAGCAACAGAAACTAAATCCAGAAAAAAGTACAGTCTATAGTAACAAGGAATATCTAGACTGTGGTGTTCACAAAAGAGAAATGTGGCACCACTCAGACCTGAAAAAGGATACAGCCCGCAGTAACAATAACCAACCAGAAGGTGGCAGGCACATACACACATACACATCAGGACAGCACTAATGTTTACTCAGACCTTAAAAAATTACCATGGTAACATAAGTCACTTACCGTTTCACAAGTTTTTGCTAGGCTGTGTAGATCTCACACAAAGTTTCTAACATTCTGAAAAATTAGCTGCCACATAAATAACAAGATTTTGCACTAATGCACAAGTACTCACTGAGCACAAGTACTCATACCACAAAGTAAACATCTGACACTCAGAGAGATTTCTCATGCAACTCAAAGCTAGAAGAATTACAATGGCAAAACAAGCGACCAGAATCCACACATATAATTTGTTCTGTTTGATATGCAGGTGAAGGAAAGCACAAGACAAGATAAGGTGTATGACTGGGTATTGAAAAAAGTAAGAAAGGAACAGAGTTTTGGAAAAGCAGGAGAGATAGGAGAGGAAGAAGAAGCCAGAGGGAGGAGGAAGAGGATGGCCCATCTCCTTGTGGCTTTGGATAGTCACAGGTAGCAATAAATATCTTAATAGGGACAGATTATTATGGAACAATTTGTCCATCTTGCCCTCTCAACTCTATGTGCATGCTCATCTGGTGACACATCAAAACACAGATGAACTAATACAGTTATCATGGAAAAAACAGCAGGAGAGTTGATCCAGGGTGGTAGTGTAAGCTTCAGGGGACTGATGAAGAATGGTCCCCAAACTGAGTCTTGCCTAGACTACATGATAATTCTGTCTCACTCAACCAAATACCAATAACAGGAGCTTGGGGTTAAATAGGCAGCCCAGCCCCTTGTCCTGGAGTTCATGAAGGAAAATAGCTGCAGTAAAGATTCCAAGCTCCTTGGGTCAAAGTGGGGGGCTTCAAAAGTGCTATGGATGTCTTTTGGGAAAAGTAAGGCGATATCAATAGTGGAAAGGACAATTTCAGAATAACATGGGATCAAGAGAAAAAAAACTTTGAGCTGGATGGGGCTCATGAGCAGGAAATTAGGGAGCCTAAGAGCTAGCATTGACCTTGACAAGTTAATAGACACCTCAATTATTAATGCAAAATCTACGAGTACATCTGGCCAAAAATAAAGAGAATGATTCCCTTTTTAGCAAGCATGAAACATTTTTAGCATCAAAGGACATGGAGGCCTTTGTCTAAGTGCCCAGTGGTAGGGAAAGGACCTTCTTCAAGTCCAGGCTTGAATGGGTTCAATGGGAAGCAATAGACCCCTGGACCTGTTATATAGCTGAAAGCTATTTTTCTAAAGTTTTTTTTTTCTATGTTTGTCCTGTGTCCCTCTGAGGAGCTTGTCCAGGGTTTTCTTGAGCAATTTTATGCAAAGTGTGGAGCACAGTAGATGTTGCTGTTTGGGCACCATTGTTTCACCACTGTGGTAGGAGCCTTGACCTGCTGATTTTGAACTTCTGTACCATGCTCTTCAGAGTATGAGGATTGAGCCTGGGAGGTTTTCTTCTCCTTGTTATTGTTTTTTATTTGTTTGTTTCTTTGTTTGTTTTTATGATTTCTGTCTTTGGTTGAGGTTTTCCTCAGGACATATCTGAGGGTGAGATCACACAGCTAAGCCTTGTTTTGTGTTTGGCCATGAAACTTAAAACTACCTAGCTGGTCTTGTGCTCAGATATTTTATTTTGGTATCTTGCTAATCTCTACAACCTATGCGGCTGTAGCAATTGCTTCAGAGTTGTGCCCTTAGTATTTACCCATTCAAATCTACCTAGCCCATGCAATTCCTTTCTGATTTTACTCCTTAGCCTCAACAGAAGGAACTGAGAAAAAACACCATGAGCCTCAGATAAACACCTGTTTGCTGTCCAAAGCCAGGAGCAGCATTTTCCTAACTTGGCAGTTGCACTCAAAACTTGGCAGTTTCACTCAACCAATGGAGGCATGGGACTAAAGATTTGGATTTCAAGGGAACTGCTAATCTTGGATTCTCCATTTTGTTTTTACAGATATTGGGCAGCTACAGAACACTGGCCACATCTAGGGTTACATCCTCAACTTTTGTAAATTTTGCAACTCTCTGCCAGATGTGCCTAAAGCGTAACCTCAGGGGTCACTTTAGTATTACTTCTTCCAAGGAAACAGCATCAATCACACCTGCTACAAAGGACAGTGCATAACACAGATCAGTTAACTTCCAGTCTAGGACACAGCTTTGAATGGCTTACTACTACACATGTGGAAACAACCTGTCCTTAAGACTGTGGCTAACTTTAAATTGGGTATTTCTTGTGTGAATATCTAATATTTTGTTGTATTTAGAGGGTTTGTATATCATCTCTCTGTCAGATGTAGGGTTAGTAGGAATAGTCTTCCAATAGTCAGACTGCCATTTTGGCTGCTGATACACTCTTTTGCCCCACAGAAGTCTTTCAGTTCCATTAAACTCCATTACTAATTGTTGGTCATATTGTCTTAGCTGTGGGTTTCTGTTCAGGAAGTAATCTCATGTGCCAATGTGTTCAAGGCTAATCTCCCACTTTCTCTTGTATTAGACGTTGTGTATCCAGTTTTATGTGGATGCCACTGACCATTTGGACTTGAGAGTATTGAAGGATGATAAAAATAGAGAAACTTGTCTTTTTATACATTCAGATATCTATGTAGACAGGCACCATTTGTTGAAGATGGTATTTCCCCAAAGTCTCTTTTGCCTTCTCTGTTAAAGATCAAGTGGGAATAGTTGATAGTCGTGTGGGTTTATTTCTGGGTCTTCAGCAGTAGTCCATTGATCAACCTACCTGATTTGCTGCTGACATCATGCAGTTTTTATTATTCTATGGTTATGTAATACAACTTGAGATCAGAGCTGGTGACACTTCTAAAAATTCTTGTAGAGGATTGTTTCAGCTATATTGGTGTTTATATTTTTCTACATGAAGTGGAGATATTTTTCCTTCATTTTTTTCAACTTGTTTCTCTTCAATCCCATTATTGTCTTATAGCTTGGGCTAGAATATATAATTCTATATTGAATTGATAAGGAGATAGTGAACTTCCTTTACTTGTCCCTGTTTTTAGTGGAATTACTTTACCTTTTTTTCAATTTAATTTTATGTTTTAGCCTCCTGTGTATTTCATTTATTGTGTTTGTGAATATGCTTTTTATCCCTGGTTTCTACAGCATTTTTATCACTAAGAGTGCTAGATTTTGTCAATGGCTTTTTCTATGTCTTATGAGATTGCTTTTTCTTTCTGTTTATATGGTGGATTATATTGCTGTGTTTATTTTACTGTTGTACTTTAGTCTGGAGGGAGGGGGGTACTGCTATGCTCTTCTGGGAAAGGTAGCTCCTCACCCTGCAGGTCCCAGGGAAGGCTGCTTCTGGTGCGCTCTGCCTGGCCCACTGGAGTTCAGGCTGGGAGGTGTGGGAAGAAACTTTAGCCACGTGCTGCCAGGCCTGTGAACTCTGGAGGGCCATGACTCAGCCTGGTGCTCAGATTATAGCCCTGCTGGCCAGGGTCATAAACCCCTGCCTGACTGTTAGAAAAGTGCAGAGCCTGCGATATGTCTCTGGGATAAAGCGTTCACGGAGGACAAAGGAGTCAGGACGACAAAGGAGCCAGGACCAAGGAGAAGGTTTCAACATGTGTCTTTATTTACACACCCCTCTCTCCTTTGTTCTGTTCTTTTTAATCAGCCGGGGATCCAACCACCAGATTCCTATACGTTTGCCTCTACAATTGGCTATTGTTGTTTTTCTAATGCCACGTGTGTGTGTGTGTGTGTGTGTGTGTGTGTGTGTGTGTGTGTGTGTGCGCAAGCGCGGGTGTGCGTGCAGGGGAGAGACTTAGGAAGTGGCTGATTTGGCTAGAGTCTAATGTCACTCTTTCCTGTGGAGGTGGGGTTTTTCTTGCCTAGAGCCTTGTACATCTGCCCCATTGTGGTGCATCCAGGCAAAGTGGATTTGCAATCTGGAGTTCAGAAAGCACCTGCCGGTTGACAGTCACCAGACCTCGAGGCTTCGACCAAGCTCGACCTCTCACATTTCCAGTTTTAGCCCTTTAAACAAACCCACATTTTTACTATGTTGAACCTTTACTGCATCTATAGGATGAAGCCTACTGCATTATGATAGATTATGGTATTGATGTGTCCCTGAATTTGGACTTTCAGTATTTTATGTAGTATTTTGTATCAATATTGATATGAAAAATTGGTCTGAAATTTTTATTTGTTTATTGAGTCATTGTTGTCTGGGTATCAATATGAGTGTCGCCTCATAGAATATATAGATAGATAGACAGGCAAACAGGCAGAAAAAATACAGCTTTCTTTTTTTTTTCTTACTGCTTTATTTTTTAAAAAAGAGGGATACATTTACAAATTTTAAAGGCATTTGGCATAACATTATATGAATAATTTTGTCAGTACTTAACATACAGATTTCCAATACAAATTGATAGTACTTTTTATTCTTTCATGGGGGAGGACACAAATTGGAACCCACAGTGAAGTAGGATATTGCTCACCAATTGAGCTCAATGCACACACCTGAAACAACACATACTCTTTTTGTTGTGTGGTATAGGGTAATAACATTGAAGCCACACAAAAGTTAGGCAAATACCATGCTATTGCACATCACCATTTTAATTAATTAGATGTTTTTATTGAAGTCTTTGTGAAATTGATTTTTTCCAAGACATTTTCAAAATGGTTATATGCATAGGTATTATGCATATTGTTCATTTAAAACCTGAGATCCACAGAGGCCTGAAGAAATGGGCCTAGAAACTGAAACCTGAATTTCAGCTGAGAGCCATTGATGATATTAGTTCTGAAACAAACTTCGGTCTTCTTTTAAAGCAACATGTGCTCTTAAAACATGAGGCATCTCAGTTTATCTGTGAGTTGCTGGGCTTTAGTTTGTTTAAATTGTTTGTTTGTTTTCTAATGAGCATGAAAGAAGTTTATTGTGAGCAAACTTCCAGCAGGTTCACAGGTTCCAAGCAAAAAGGCCTGCAAGACTGAGAGGCAGAAATGAAGACAGTGTGTGGGCAGGGGGAGAACGAAATAGGGACCATGAGTGACATAGAGGTTATTTCAGTGATTCTTCTGTACCACAGGCCAACTTAGATGTCAATATGTGAACCACCTTAGCTAATAACTTTCAATCATGACATACAGGCACAAATGTGTATATTTTGACTCTCTCTAGAGGACATTTATTACAGATTCCTTAATTTCATTACTTTATTCCACTCAGACAACAGTAATGACATCGAAAGAAAGTATCAATGATGTATTTATTCACTAAATATTACAATGAACAAAAAGATTACACTAAGATGAAAAATCCCTATTTAAACTATTCATTCAGAAGCCACTCAAAACTTTCAAGTTGTGTTTCTGTCTCCACAAGGCGCCTTGTCCCACAGTTTATCTGACAGTTCCCTATGTCAAGCTCAGGTTCCATAATCCCAGTCACTGTACATCCTTTTGTTTCCAGCCATTTGAGCAGTGTCTGAAGTCACAATCTCTGAGAATCCCAGATATCTAGACATCTGGATTAATGTAGGGTTCATAAAAAGACATTAAATCAACCTTTCTGTCTCTCAGATTCCTTTCTTTCTCTCCCCATACACTGTCTCAGGGAAGGTCCAAGCTAACAACATACCTTGTTATTTTGAATATGTTCTGAGATTTGCTAATATTATGGAGTTACACAGCCATACGTTATATTGATTCACAACCTTAATCCTAGAAGAAGGAGGAAGGATGCAGAGGCAAAAGGATTGCTAGAACACAGAGTTCTAAAACAACCCTGGCCTCAGTGAAAGACCCAGTCCTGTACCAAACTCAAAGCTATGTAATAATTAACCAAAGGAAGAAAAAATCCACAAGATCAGTGATATGTTGTTAATTAACAAGTAAAATGTTTGATGGGTGCTGTGAAGTAGAGGTAATTTCACAGAAAGCTCTGATTCAATCAGTGAAGGGGATGGATGTTACATAAAGATTTAAAAGGCTAGAGTATAACCATCTAATCCAATTCTAGTTTGAGGTTGGAGGTTGTGGTTGCAATAGGGAGGGGTGAGCAGAGTGGTATATAAAACCTTAACTGGAGCCAGATATCATATTCAGACCTGAAGCCTTGATAGCTGCCTAATTTGGTTTGTACTCGGAGACCTATTTCCAGGAATCATAACTGGTAAGTAATTGGTTTTCCTTGGGTCATGTAGTTTGATGTAGAGAACTTTAGACTCTACAATAGGACTGAAATTGTAATTTTTCTCTCTTTAGAAGAACACATTGAATACCTTGGATATAATTCCAAATGAAAATTTAACTTCATATAAAAATCAGTGTTATACTGTTATTTTTATTATTATGGTTGATTTTTGAGAAGGAGGTCTCACTCTGTTTCTAAACTCTCCTAGAAATGGCTATGTGGCTCTGGGTAGGCTGGAAATCAAGATCCTCCTGACTCAGTCCCTCTACAGTGTTAAGATTACTAGAATGTTGTGTCATATTTCCATTCACCCAAATGCTTGCTTGCATTCATATTTCTGAGATTCTGGCCTACACTGTAAACCTGTTGACCATGTATCTTTGATCTTCTTTAATTCTCAATAGTTAGAATTATACTTGTGAGTTACTCAAATGTCTTACCTTAGGCTTTGCTTTGCATATTTTTCAGTAGCTTTGTTTTTTTTTTTTTTTTTTTTTTTTTTTTTTTTTTTTTTTTTTGGATATGGTCTGCTTTTGGGACCAGGAAACTGAAAATTGTACCAACCCACTGTTGTCATCTTAGCTAGTAGGAATTTAATATTGATCAACAATACAAGGTTTTTTCTTTGCTTTATTGTTTGCTTGTTTGGTTGGTTTTTATTTGTTTTTTGTTTGTTTGTTTGTTGTTTCCTTTTTTATTGATGTCTTATCCATTTAAATTGCAAATATTTTCCTCATTCTAGAACTTCCCTGGGCAAGCTACCCACTCATCTTTCCTCCCCTTTGCTTTTAAAGTGGTACTCTTTCAGTCACCCACCCACTCCTTTTTTACCTCTCTAGCATCCTCCTTTGCTGTGTCAACAAGCCTCCACAAGACCAAACACTACCTCTTCCACTGATGCCAGATAAGGCAATGCTCAGCTACACATATTTCAGGAGCCATAGATCCACTTATGTATACTGCTTGGTTGGAAGTTTAATCGCTTGGAGCATCTGGCAAAGAATCTTTTGAAGTGATGTGAGGGAAAACTATAGGATGAGTGGTAAACAAGTGTAGGATAGGATCCTTAGGAAAATGATTATCAAAGTTACCTTGAAAACTACACCTCAAAATTGCCCAATCATCTATTGAGGCTAATAAAACTTCCAACTGTTTTACATTATAGGGAACTATTAAATCCTTAGGTGGGATGCCAAAATACTGTATGCATAGTTGAATGCCTAGCAAAGCCAATTGTACCACTGAAGTGGGATAATTCTTTTGACCATTTCTTCCTTGTGACATCTGCATAATTGCAGCTGCTAGGCCTGCATTAGTTAGTGGCCCTCCCAGGTTCCTGCACAACTTCATTCAGGCTTCTAACCCTCTGCTCTTGTACGGGGTAATCACTTGCCTACACTGTTCAAATATAAGCTGTTTCAGTAGAGGCATGGCAATATCTGGATTTCCAAAAATGTGCCCCCCCCCTTCCATCATCCTTGCCACAAAGTGTGCAAATGGCTCTGTGGGTCCTTAGAGAATTTTAGTCAAATTTCCACTTACTTCCCCTCTATTTGTGAGGAATTTTCAAGCTCTAGTGCTTAGGATATTGATCTGATCGTATACCTGAGGTGGATAATTAGTCTGAGCTGCTGCAAATCTTCCTTGTCCCATCAGCATGTCCTGATCCCAGGCGGGCTGACCATTGCGAGCATTAAGAACGGCCTGCTCCAAGGCAAATTCAATATAGTATGCCTTACAATCTAAATATTGACCAGAGGTCAGGCAAGCACGAGCCAAATTTTTCCAGTTACTAGAGGTCATGCAATACCGGTGTAAGTGTTCTAATTGCGCCACAACATACACAGCACTAACTCTATAGGTGCACACTCCCTTGGCTAGCCTCTAAACGAATTTTCAGTCTAGTAGCTCATGGTAATGATTACTCTGTGCATCCTGAAATACAGGAATGCACTGGGCTCGTAGCTCTCTCCAAGTTTCAGGATGCAAACTATGCCCTTCCGCTCTGCCTGTGGCATAAGGAGGCAGAGTTGGTGGCCCCGGAGCTGAGGGTTCAACTCATACTTTCATTTTTTCCAAATTGTCGGCTATAATCTCTGGATTGTCTTCCAACATTTCTCCCTCACTAGACACTTCTCCTGCCTCTGAATTCTGGGAACGTTCTTTCCTAACCTGATTCAGAGCCTCATTTCCCTTCTCCAGCTCCGCACTACACCGTTCCTCATCTCCTATACAGTTTTTTAACCAATTTCCATACTGCAGCACTCCTTTAGCCCAGTACCCCTTGCTCTTCAGCAAACCACAAATCCTTTCCTAATTTTTTCCAACTAGACATTGTAAGATGTCCAGATACCGAAAACCAGGGAGCTACCTGGTCCACTGTTTTTAAAACATTCTCTACAGTCTCCTTTTTTAGCCTGATTTCTTTTGCTTTCAGCAAATCCTTCAGAGTTTGGCAAACTGTCTGAACTGATGTTGTGTTTCCCATAGTGCCGGGTGCAACTTGTCCCTGTACTGGGAACTTTGTCATCTCAAACCAAGAGCTTTCCTCATCCCCTTTACCGGGGAGCTTTATAGTCTCAAACCAAGAACCTTGATTGTCCCACTTACCTGGGAGCTCACCGACTAGTCACCCTGACCGTGATGAGTTATGAACGCCAAAGGGGAGTATCGCTGTACGGGTCACCACTTGTCACTACCATCTCTGACCAGCAGAAAAGGAGCACCAACACAGCCTTTTCTCAAAGCAGTTTATTCAGGAACCTTACAGCATACGTGTGAAAATCTTTTTCTGTCCCTTGTTTGTCTCTCTTTCTGTTTCTGTTTCTGTTTCTCTTTCCCTTCCAGTTTCTCTTTCTCTTTCTCCCCAGCCCCAAGCGTAGTCCTATTATCCTGATCTCACATCATGGGTGGATCTGCACAGCTCACACAGTGGGATTGGCTAATCTCAGGGGCAGGAGGAAGTCAGGTGCTAGTCATGAGACTAGGCCGGAGTACTAAGCATCATCAACACACCCGCTCTCCACACAGTTGGATATGGATTAGAGTTGAATGTGTAATAAAGAAGATGTAGTCTGACAGTAGAACAAGCCTATACCTGGCATTACCACAACCACTAATAGTGTGATTAAGAAGAAATAAAGTTTATCTTAGTGTAAGAAAAGTAATCAAGTATACAGAAGCCTGGTAAAGCTTCTGCAGCATGCATGAATCCACACTGAATATTAGGTGCTTAAAAAACATACACCTTAGGATGGGGGAGAGCTGAGTTTAGATATATGTAGTAAAAACCGATTCAGGTTCTGATGAAATTCATGTTTTACCCACAGGAGGACAAAACTTCAGATTCTCAACCATAGAAATGTGCACCATGCTTTCTGGAGCATATGGACTGGTGCAGAAAACCATAGCAGTTCAGCAGAGACCTTGGATGAAAAGCAAGTAGGGAAGATCCTTCCCAGATATGCACTGAGGCAGTGTCTGAAGGTCATAGTTGACCTGTGCATCACGTCCTGCCTCGAAGATGCACATGCATGCTTCTTGAAGAGTTCCCAGCAGAGAAAGGGCTCCCTCCATTTCTGCTGTACAAAAATGAAGGTCTGGGCTCTGCCAGTCCAAGTTATGAGAGAGATCTTGAATGTTTTTTTGTCCAGAGCACATTACAGAATTAAAACTGAATACAAAGTGTACACAGCTACAAGTAGCACATTTTTTCCCTACTTCAGACAGATTAGAAAACTTTGCAAAGTCTTCCTGGCTTCCTCCATAAGATCAGCTTTGCTATTACCAATAGAACAGGAGTCAGAAAAGCCAAGTGTGTCAACAAGTTTGTTTCTCAGTTCTCCCAATACAACTGTCTCCAGCATCTCTACATGTTCTGTGTCCATTTTCTCAGAGATCAGATGAATCAAGTCCTAGGGTAAGCCAGAATGGAGAGGTGGGTCAGCTACCATAGCAAATCTGTCTGTTTTATCTTAAGGATTTGTGGAGTATTACATTATTTATTAGAATCAAACATTTAGAAATTCATAAGATTCTGGAATTTATGTCTTGTTTCCATATATACTGAGTTATACATGGTAAATTTTACAAGTAAAATCAGTATCTCAAATGAGCACTCTTAAGTTTGAGCAGTGATTTTGGGTAAAGAATGTGTCAGATCTATAAGAATAGGTTCCTGGAATCATGCACACCCAACCAAATAAAAAGGGAAATGGAAGGGGGTGTGCATTGAGGAGTTGGGTGACTAACTGCTCAGATTTGTGAGAACAGCCTTCTTTATTATCCCAATTCCTATGGATAAAATGCTTTGAGCTCAAGTTGCACTGAGTGCATGGGACAAAGATTACAGCTTGGGCTGTAAATGAGATCAATCTTGACAGTAGAGAAAAATATACAATGCAGATTCAGTAAGCCAACAGCAAATATCACAGTCCTATCAGGACTTTCTTGAAATGGAAGTTGTTTTGTGTGTGTTCTGGACTTATGAGCTGAACTCTTTTTCAGCTTGAGAGTGAGGCCAGTTAGATGAACTGTGGGGTCAGTATGACTGAGCAGTTTTCAACAGGAAGCATCACTGATGATGTCCTTGATCAATTAGTCATACTGACATTGTGGCACCTGATTTGTCCTACCAATGTGAACATCCAAGCCAAACCTTTACAATAACATTAACCAGAACTAACCTCTTGTTCTATCTCTAGGTGTCTAATGATTCCCTTAGAGACCCTTTCCAACACTTACTGTGTAATTTTACAGAGATCTTTTGGTCATGCCTCCATGCGATTACTAACAGGCACCTCTATACCCAGTCTTTATGCCATATGTCCTATGATCTCCCAAACTTTATGGAGTATGCATAATGCATATAAAGATGTACAAGAATACATAGTTCCCTCTACTAAATAAAGCATTTACTTTACCAAAAGATTGTATTTTAAGTTATCAGTTTAAAAAAATAGAAAAATATTACCCTCAGCCTAGTCATTAAACCCTCTGTCTATATAGCAAATTATCAATAAAATAATTTAACTTATAATGTTTTCTGTATTTATTGAATTATCACTGAATTTATTAAATACATAAAACATGGGTTCTTTGTTTAAATATCATTGTTATTGTCTGAATTGAATAACATATCTCAGTTTAAGGACTGCAACAAGTACTGTCTGGAGAGAAATCAGAACAAAGACAGTGATGCCAGAAATGTCATTTGCAATCTTGGGAAGGTTGTTAAAGTTATTGGGTAATGTGGGAAACTTATGGACATCTAGGTTGACCTAAGGTACAGTGGAAGACAAAAACAAACAAACAAAAAAAACCTCTCCCAGACTCCTTCTTTCTGTCTTTCCTCACAACCTGTTTCCTCTCTGTATGTCAAGTTCCCTGATCTTGTACCCTGAGACCAGTGGACTCACCTGAGAATCGCCTACAATAAACATGCTTTCATTTTTTATAGATTAGTTATTTAATATATGTGAGTACAATGTTTCTGGCTTTAGACACACCAGAAGAGGGCATCAGATTCTATTACAGATGGTTTTGAGCCAACATGGGTTGCTGGGTATTGAAATCAGGAGCTCTTGAAGAGCAGTCAGTGCTGTTAACCACTGAGCCATCTCTCCAGCCCAATGCTTTCATATTCTTAAATCAAACAACCCATTGATTGGGAGATTTTGCTCACAGGTTAAGAGAACATACTGCTTTTGCAGAGGACCAACGTTTGATTTCAGAGCTGCGAGCCCTTTTTCCTGGACTGTGTGTATCCTGGCTTTCATATGAACAAATTCACACAATACACATGCCAATATCCAACTAGCTGAAGAAGACATTAAATAAAACTGAATCAATTTCAAAAAGTAATAAAATATGGCCCAATTAATTAAAATGGGGATGGTGCTTTTTCTCCTCTACAACTCCTGCATCATAGCTATTATGAATAACATGCTAACTATTCGGACCAGAACGTTTATGACAAACTATCTGTTTCAGAGGAAACAGATGATCATTGATGTCCTTCATTCTGAAAAGGCAACAGTACCGAAGTCAGAAATTTGGAAAAAGCTGGCCAAAATGTACAAAACCACACCACTTCAGTGGTGGCAAGACTTTGGCATGATCTATGATTCTTTAGATTATGCAAAGAAGAATGAACCTCAGACTTGCAAGACATGGGAAGAAATAGGCTTCCTATAAACAGGGAAAAGAATGCTAGAACAGAATGAAGAAGCTCACGGGACCTTTGCAAAGGACAATGCTAGTGCTGGTAAAAAACAAAACAAAACAAAACCCACAAAAAAAAAAAAAAAAACCCAAAAAACAAAACAAAAAAACTCCCAAAAGATTAGATCTGCAGTGACTTAATGTTTTGGTGTGATATGCAGGATTCTGAGAGGACAAATCATCTAAAAAGATTCTTAAAAATAAATTAATAAAATGTGGATATTGATCAGTAGCACTTGTGTGGCTCTGTGAAGAGAGCATGTGGCGTTTCAGATGTATCTATTGAGCTCAGTTGGTGAGCAATAGCCTAGTTTGCTCCAAGTTGCAGAGTTTGAGCTCCTGCACCACGGGTAAGTGAGAGGAAATTAGGAGTTTGTCAATGTACAACATTTATTTCTGTATGTCTTTAATGTATATTCTTGTTATATTTTTATGTATGCTTGCCTGAGTGAATAAAAGTTTCAGAACCCTGTATAGATGGTTGTGAGCTGCCAAGTGCTTGCCTAAAACTGAACTCAGGTTGTCTGAGAAAGAAGCCAGGACTCTTAATCAAAGCAATTCAAATGTCCTGACATTCCAAGTAAGGTGTGAATAAACTTCATAAAGTGCTTACCTATCTGTGAACAACATTAAACAGGGTATGATAATATGCAACAGTTATCTCAGCACACTACAGTTGAGACTTAAGAGCAGAAATTTAATATCATTCTATTTACTTGGGATATTGAATATGAAAATTTAAGAAACTTTCTCTCGACATGGACGTAGAATCCCTCTGCAATTTCCTTCTGTTCTCTCTGGACTTCATCTAATCCCTGCTCAGGAATGGAATAAAAGCTGTGAAAAATAAGTAAAAATATTAAAATAATAAAAAACCTGAATGGTTTTATAATATAAAATTTTGGTGTATATTGATATGAGAGGAGCAGGAGAAAATGAGCAGAGAAAGGGAGATAAAAAACTAAAATAAATATACCTTTACCTATTTATGTCTGTAGGAAAATATCTGACGGAAACTACATTGGATGTATAATTTACACATGCTAATTATGTTATAAGTACATACTAACTGTAGCCACCAAGCTTCACAACAATCCTCACAATTTTATCTTACAGAAAAAATTTATATCTAATGATTTTTTGTAATTATAAGTAGTCCATGAAGATATGTTGCTAACATGTTTCAAAAAGTACTTGTTTCTATTCAGTGTGCAGTGGACAAAGTTTAGATGTTAAACATATTTGTCTCCCTATCTATCATTTCTTTTTATTTTCATTAATTCATTTATTTATTCACTTTACCACTTGATCAACTTTGAAATTAATGCTAGGTACCCACTTGTTTACCCGAGTTCAAACTTAGGTCAGGTTCTCTAAAATGGGTTCTGAATTTCAAAGACTTGGCATCTCATTGGCAACAATGGATATGCATAGACAAACCTGAATTTGAATTCAGGGAGTCTTGTTGAAAAGTCAGAGGAAGGATTGAGGGAGCTAGATGGAGTCAAATATACCCACAGAAGACCTAGAAAGCTAAGTAGCTTTTACAGAGATTTAAACATCTGGAGCCATTGGGAATTCACAGAGATTGAAACATCAACTAAAGAGCATGAATGGTTTATTCCTAGGCCTCCTACATATAGGGAGCACATGTGAAGTTTGATCTTAATGTGGGTCTCATAAAAACCAGACCGGGGTTTGTCTTTTATTGAACTTTGCTGTCTTCCTTAAGAACCTTTTTCCCAAGCTGGGCTGCCTTGTCTGACAGAGGATGAATTTAGTCCTGATACAATCTGGTGGGGGTGGGATTGGGAGCCTTTCCTTCTCAGGGGAGCAGGAAAGGAGGGGAAAAAATCAGAGGATAGAACTCGGATGGAAGTAAGGTAGGATGTGTTCAGATGGTAGAGTGGATAAAAAAAATTTAATGAAAACTTAAGGAATCAGTAGGGAACTGCATATGTTTAGCATCATTTAAACTTTGTGCACAGCAAGCTCTATAGACACATGTACTCCCTGAAACATGTTAGAAACATAACATTTCATGGGTCACTTATATTTACACTAAAAAACTGTGAACTATGAATTTATTTTTGCTAGAATCTAAAGGTTTGAGGAGTGTTGTAAAGCTTGGTGGCTACAGTTAGTTTGTATTTATAATTGATAATTAGCATATATCAATTATTAAAATGATGTTGTCTCAGTCAGACATTCCCTGAGAGACATAAGTAGATAGTGAATGCTTAATTTAGTTTCTTATCTCCCTCCCTCTCGACATTTTTTTTTTTGCTCCTCTTGTATCAATATATTCTTAAAATGAATACTATAAAAATCATTTAGGGTTTCTACTATTTTTACTATTATATATTTATTTAACACGGCTTTCATTCCATTACTGAGCAGAGAGTAGATGAATTCCAGAGAGATCAGAAAAATAGTGGTGAGGGATTCTAGCTCCATATCAAGAGAAAGTTTCTTGAATGTTCATCTTAGGTGTTCAGATAAATAGAATCATATTAAAAACTGCTGTGAAGTCTTATCTTGCAGGGTGATGAGATAAACATTATGTATTATTATACCAGGATTAATGAGGTTCTCAGGTCCAGTGAACAGATAGACAAGCAATCTTTGTAGTGAAGAACATCCAAATGTTTCTTGGAGTGGCTCAGGACATTGGTATGGCACTGGCAGATCTACAGAGTAACTATCTACAAACCAAGTGAATGAGTAAACAAACCATCAAAATGCATATGTATACAAAATGTGTGAAATGTAATGAGTTAAAGATGAGACTACACTGGTGAGTTTATATGACTAAGGGACACCTGAATCCTTGTGATTCTGTATCCACAAGTGCTTTTTACATTGTCAAATATAGGCCTGGAGAGATGATTGCTTGGTAATTAAGAGTCCTTTCAGACAACCTCAGTTCAATTCTTGAAAATCACTTGGCAGCTCACAACCATCTATACAGAGTTCTGAGGCTTTCTTTTTAGGTCATGCCAAGCAAACATATAACTAGAACATGAATATATATTATATGTATACAGAAATAAATGTTTTATATTGACCAACTCCTAATTTCCTCTCACTCATTCATAGTGAAGGAGCTCAAACTCTGGAGCCATAGTAAACTAGGCTATTGCTCACCACCTGTGCTCAATGAACACACCTGAAACTCCACAGGCTTTCTTCACAGAGCCACACAACTGCTACTGACCAACATCTTCATTTTAATTAATTGGGCCATTTTTTATTTCTTTGTTAAATTGAGTCCTTTTTTTATTTAACGTCTTCTTCAGCTAGGTGCATATCTGCATGTGTATTATGTGGATTTGTGCATGTGAAAGCTGGGATTCAGACAGGTCAGAAATGAGGGTCCTATCACATGAAGCCATTTGAGAGCCACCTGATTGTTAGCTCTGAAATCAAACTTTGGTATTCTGCAAAAGCAACATGTTCTCTTAACCTGTGAGCAATGTCTCCCAATCTATGGGTTGTTTGGTTTAAGAATATGAAAGCATGATTCTTGTGGAGGAATCTTAGGTGAGCTCACTGGTCCCATGGAACAAGGCCAGTGAACTTGACCTGCAGAAAGAGAGACAGCTTGTGGGGGGAAACATAAATAAAAAGCCTGTTTTTTTTTTCTTGTCTTCCTCTGTATCTGAGCCCATTCCTGATGTCCTTATGTGTCCCACCTTAATTGATAACTTTATCTACCTTCCAAAGAATGTAAAATGTAACATTTCTGGCATCAATGTGTTTATTCTGACTTCTCACCAGAGGGCAATGGCTTGACAGTCCTTAAATTAGTCCTTAAATTAGATACTTTCTTCAACTCAGTCAATAACAGCAATATGTAAACAAAGAATCAATATTGTATGTATTCAATAAATACAGTGTAACAATGAATTATTTTATTGAATGTTACAATACAGAAACTGGGGTACAGTGACTAGGCTCAAGAAAATTTTTTCTTTTAGTCTTTTTTACAACTGACGGCCTAGAAGAGAATTATTTGGTAATGCAAATGCTTTATATCTTAGAGAAACCTTATTATTATTTGACAACTTTACATACAGAATTGTTACTTTATAGAGTTTGAGAGTTCATAGAATTAAGACATGTGGCATAAAACCTAGATAAATAGAGTTTCCCAGTAGCAAGTCACTGAGGCATGACAAAAATCAAGAATTCAAAGCCAAACTGGAAATTACATTAACTTTGCTTTATGTTGTTTTCTTCATTTTGGGCATAACTGTTGAGTCCAAGACCAGGCTGTCACCACTGTTTTGGTGTGTCTGCCTGCAAAGGTCACCTTGAATAGTTTCTGGAAGAGATTTCTGGGAAGCTCTTCTACACCAGAAATGGCCAAAGCCTCATCTGTCAGCAAAGCATGCATTGCCAGCTTGTTGGATGTGGATGGGGTCTGAACATTCCTCTTGAAAGGTCTCTAGTCAGACAGTTCCTGTAAAAGCATTCAGGCAAAAAATACATTTTCAAGTTAAGGTTCAGAAACCTTCCTCATATGACACTCAAGGTTAGAATCATTTCTCTGGAAATGGTGGAGATATCAAAAAACACCTGTCCTTACTGGTCTTCTCTATTCCAAACTTGCTCACTGACAGCATGAGGACCCTCTAACAAGTACACCCAAGGGCTCCAAATTCTCCACTGTTCCATCCAAACCTAAGCATTTTTTCTATTCAGTCCTATCCTCCTTGGAAGGAGATTCCAACAGCCTTTAACTCAAAAACCTTCAGGCGTGTCTCTTGGGATTAAAAGTGTGTACCATCAGTCCTGGATTTAAGGTGTTTTTTCACTTTGTTAACTCTCAGGCTGGCTTTGAACTCAGAGATCTGCTTGGCTTTATCTCCTGGGATTAAAGTGTTTATGACCATGCCTGGATCTAAATTTAGCTGGGTAGGACCTTGCAAGAGAATGGCAAGAATTTAGAGTTCTGGAACACTTGCTTCACAGCAAGACCCAGTCCTGTACCACACTCAAAACTATGTAATAAACCAAGGAAGGGAAAAATCCTCAAATTCAGTATTATTTTGTTGATTAACAGGTGAAATACTTCATGGATGGCATGGTGTGGAGGTAATCTCACAGAAGGCTCTGATTCAATGAATGAAGTGGATGAATATTACATATAGAGTTAAAAAGTGTGAAATAAAACCATCTAATACATTTCCAGTTTGTGGTTGCAGGGTGTGGCTACAATAGGGCGGGGTGATCAGAGAGGTATATAAAACCTCATTGGAACCAGAGATTATATTCAGACCTGAAGCCTGGATAGCTGCCTGGTTTTGTTTGGACTCAGAGACCTAGCTGCAGTGCTCATAACTGGTATGTAATTGTTTTCCTTTGGGTCATATAGTTTGATATAGAGAACTTTAGACTCCAGAATAGGACCAAAATTATAATTTCTGTATTTTTAAAGGAACACATTGAAGACTTTGGATATAATTCCAAATATAATTTTAGCTTATCAAAAATCAATGTTAGCCTATTGATATTATTATTATGCTTGACTATTTCAAAGGTCTTTCTATGTTGTATACCTCTCCTAGAAGTAGACATGTGGCTCAAGGTAGGCTGGAAATCAAGATTCTTCTGACCCAGTAGCCTTCCCAGTGCTAAGATTAATAATAGCATATTCCCTCATATTTCTACTCATAGAAATACTTGCTTGTGTTTGTTTCTATGAGATCCTGACTGATATTGTAGACCTATAGACCATGAATGTTTGATCTTCCTGAACCACAATAAATAGAATTATACTTGTGAGTTACTCAAATGTCTTACCTTAGGCTATGCATTGCATCATTTTAAAATAGCTTGGTTTTGGGGTATGGTCTGCTTTTGGGGCCCAGGGAAGCCTGAAAATTATAAGAACCCACTTTCATCATTCTGCATAATGGAAATTCAACATTAATTCAAAACACCATGTTTTTTTTGTATGTTTTGTTATCTGTTTGCTGTTTTGTGTTATTTTTGTTTGTTGGTTGGTTTTTCACTTTTCCCCATTTTATTATTTTTTTATTTACATTTCGAATGTTTTCCCCATCTCAGTGTCCTCTCTATGCTCTTCCCTCCCATTTTTTAAATCTTTATTTTAAAAAACAGAGATAAATGTACAGATTTTTAAAAACATTTTTGCATAAAACTATATGAATATATTTTTGTCAGTACTTGGTTTTTTTAAAGGTTTGATAGTATGCATTGAAATCTTACTAGTTACAATGAGCATAAAGTACCTGTAAAACAAAACGTAACATGGAAATAGTTAAAGTTTTCTTGGTGTGTAAAGATTAAACATAATGATTTTTAAATACCAAAAATTACCAAAAGGCTACATTCTTAGCTCTTGAATTATTAATGCTTTAAGGTCTAGTTGTACCACACTCTGAGAGGGTGCTATACACTTTTTTTTCTAAGAAGGACTGAGGCTTTCACTTTTTGGCCTTTCTATTTCTGTTTTATTTTTTTTGAGCTTCATATGGTCTGTGAGTTGTTTCTTGGTATTCAGAGTTTTCTGGGGCTAGTATCCAATTATAAGTGACTGCATATTATGTCTGTTCTTTTGTGACTGGGATACCTCACTCAGGATGATATTCTCTAGATCCATTTATTTGCATAGGAATTCTGTATAGTACTCCATTGTATAATTGTACCACAGTTTCTGTATCCATTCATCTACTGAAGGACATCTGGGTTCTTTACAGCTTCTGGCTGCTATAAACATGGTGGAGCATGTGTCCTTATTATATGTTGGAGAATCTTTGAGGTATATGCCCAGAAGTGGAATAACTGGGTTTTCAAGTAGTTTTATTTCCAATTTTCTGATTAACCTCCAGACTGATTTTCAGAGTGGTTGTACCAGCTTACAACCCTACCTACAGTGGAGGAGTGTAACTCTTGCTCCACATTTTAACCAGAATCTGCTGTCATCTGTGTTTTTGATCTAAGCCATTCATTCTAACTGGTCTGAGGTGAAATCTCAGGGTGTTTTGATTTGTATTTCCCTATGACTACAGATGTTGAGCATTTCCTTAGGTGCTTCTCAGCCATTCTATATTCCTCAGTTGAGAATTCTTTGTTTAGCTCTGTACCCCAATTTTAATAGGATTATTTGATTCTCTGGAGTCTAACTTCTTGAGTTCTTTGTATATATAGAATATTTGACCTCTACCAGATGTGGGATTGGTAAAGATCCTTTTCCAGTCTGTTGGCTGCTGTTTTGTTTTCTTGTCAGTCTCCTTAGCCTTACAGAAACTCTGCAGTCTCATAAAGTCCCATTTATCAATTCTTGACCTTACAGCATAAGCCATTGGTGTTCTGTTCAGGAAGTTTTCCCCAGTGCCTATGTGTTCTAAGGTTTTCCCCACTTTCTCTTCTAATAGTTTCAAGTGTACCTGGTTTTCTGTGGAGATCTTTCATCCACTTGCACTTAAGTTTTGTACAAAGAGACAAGAAAGGGTCTATTTTCATTCTTCTGCTTACTGACTACCAGTTGAAGCAACACCATTTGTTGAAGAGGATGTTTTTTTTTTTTCCATTGAATGTTTCAGCTCTTTTGTCAAAGATCAAGTGACCATATGTGTGAGTTCATTTCTGGATCTTCTATTCTGTTCCATTGATCTACCTGCCTATCTCTGTACCAATACCATACAATTTTTTTAACACTATTTCTTGATGGTGATTCATGCAGAACTTTTCTTGTTGCTGAGAATAGATTTTGCAATTCTAGGTCTTTTTTTTTTTTGTTATCTCACATGAATTTGCAAATTGTTCTTTCAAACTCTATGAAAAACTGAGTTGGAATTTTAGTGGGGATTGCATTGACTCTGTAGATTGCTTTTGGTAAGATGGCCATTTTTACAATGTTGATCCTTCCACTCCATAAGCATGGGAGATCTTTCCATCTTCTGAGATCTTTTTCAATTTCATTCTTCAGAGATTTGAAGTTCTTGTTGTACAGGTCCTCTACTTGTTTAGTTAGAGTCACACCAAGGTATTTCATATTGTTTGTGACTATTGTGAAGAGTATCTTTCCCCTAATTTCTTAGCATGTTTGTCCTTGAGTAGAAGAAGGCTACTGATTTGTTTGAGTTAATTTTGTATCCAGCTACTTTGATGAACTTGTTTATCAGTTGTAAAAGTTCTCTGGTGGAAATTTTGGTGTCACTTACGTATACTATCATTTCATTGGCAAATAGTGATATTTTGACGTCTTCCATTCCCGTTTGTATCCCTTTGATTTTTTCTTCTTTTGCTGTCTAATTGCTTTGGCCAGGACTTCCAGTACTATATTGAATAGGTAGGGGGAGAGTGGGCAGCCTTGTCTAGTCCCTGATTTTAGTGGGATTGCTTCAAGTTTCTCACTATTTTGTTAGCTGTTAACTATTGGTTTGCTGTGTATTGCTTTTATTATGTTTAGGTATGGGCCTTGGATTCCTGCTTTTTTCCAGACTTTTATCATGAAGGGGTGTTGACTTTTGTCAAATGCTTTCTCAGCATATAGTAAGATGTTCATGTGGCTTTATTCTTTAAGTTATTTTTAATATGGTAGATTTCGTTAGTGGATTTCTGAATATTGAACCATTTCTGAATCCCAGGGATGAAGCCTACTTGATCATGATGAATGACCTTATTGATGTGTTCTTGGGTTCAGTTTGCAAAAATTTTATTCAGTATTTTTGACTCAATGTTCATAAAGGAATCTGGTCTGAAGTTCTCTTTCCTTGTAGGGTCTTTGTGGTTTAGAAATGAGAGTTATTGTGGCTTTGAAGAATGAGTTGGGTAGTGTTCCATCTGACTTTATTTTGTGGAATACCCTGGAGAGTATTGGTATTAGGTCATTAATAAATGATAGAATTCTGCACTGAACCCATCTGATCCTGGGTTTTTATTTGTTTGGGAGGCTTTTAATGACTGCTTCTTCTTCTTCTTCTTCTTCTTCTTCTTCTTCTTCTTCTTCTTCTTCTTCTTCTTCTTCTTCTTCTTCTTCTTCTTCTTCTTTTTTTTGGTGTTTTGGAGTTGTTTAGATGGTTTCTCTGATCCTGATTTAACTTTGGTATCTGGTATCTGTCCAGAAATTCATCCATTTCCTCCAGATTTTTCAGTATTGTTGAGTATAGGCTTTTGTAGTAGGATCTGATGATTTCTTGAATTTCCTCAGTTTTTGTTGTTATGTCTCCCCTTTCATTTCTGATTTTGCTAATTTGGATACTCTCTCTGTGCCCTCTAATAAGTCTGACTAAAGATTTATTGTTCTTGTTGATTTTTTTCAAAGAACTAGTTCCTGGTTTTGTTGATTCTTTGTATGGTTCTTTTTGTTTCTACCTGGTTGATTTCTGCCTTGAGTTATATTATTTCCTGCTGTCTCCTCCTGTTGAGTGTATTTGCTTCTTTTTGTTCTAGAGCTTTCAGCTGTCCTGTCGAGCTGCTAGTATATGCTCTCTCCAGTTTCTTTTTGGAAGCATTCAGAGCTATGAGTTTTCCTCTTAGTACTAATTTCATAGCATCCCATAGATGTGGGTATGTTGTGCTTTCATTTTCACTAAATTCCAAAAAAAAAAAAATTCTTAATTTTTTTCTTTATTTATTCTTTGACCATGTTATGGTTGATTAGAGCATTGTTCAGCTTCTATGTGTACATGGGCATTTTGTTGTCTTTGTTGTTATTAAACACCAGCCTTAGTTCATGATCTGATAGGATGCAAGAGAGTATTTCAACCTTCCTATATCTGCTGAGGCTTATTTTGGACTGAATCTATGGTCAATCTTTGAATAGGTGCCATGAGGTGCTGAGGTATATTCTTTTGTTTTAGGATGAAATGTTCTGTAGATACCTGTTAATTCCAATTGGTTCATAACCTCGCTAGTTTCACTGTGTCACTGTTTAGTTTCTGCTTCCATAATCTGTCCATTGATGAGAGTGGGGTTGAAGTCTCCCACTATTATTGTGTGTGGTGCAATATATGTTTTGGGCTTTAGTGGGTTTTTTTTTTTTTATGAATGTGGGTGGTCTTGTATTTGGAGCATAGATGCTTAGGATTTAGAATTTATCTTGATAGATTTTTTTTGTAATGAGTAAAATGAGTCCTTCCTTATCTTTTTTGATAAACTTTGGTTGAAAATCTACTTTATCTGGTATTAGAATGGCTACTCCAGCTTGTTTCTTAGGGTCATTATCTTGGAGATTGTGTCTGTCTTTGTCACCGAGATAAGTTTCTTGTATGCAGCAACATGCTGGATCCTGTATTTGTATCCAGTTTGATAGTCTATGTCCCCCCTGGGACAACAAGCCTGCATAGAAACAATCTCCTTTTCACCAACTGATGCTAGATATTGCAATTCTCTGCTACATATTTATTGGGATCAATGCACCCACCTATGTAGAGTCTTTGGTTGGTGGTTTAGTCCATCAGAAATTTAAATGTTTCAGTTAAGTGATATTGTTATTTTCTTGGGGTTCAATCTTCTTCAGTTGTTTGAATTCTTCCCTATTTCTTCCATTTTATTCTTGAAGCTCAGTCCAATGGGTGCCTGTAAGTGTCTGCAAGTTTTTGGGACAGACCTCTAAGCACATCTTGATATCTCCAAAGTAGTGTTGGTTTTTGATGTCTCATGATGGGTTGGATCCCAAGGTAGGGGATCCCTGGATGGTCATTCCCTCCGGTCCTGCTCCATTTTCCTCCCTGTCTTTACTTTACACAGAAACAATTCTAACTGAAAAATTTAGAAATGGGTGAGTGGCCCCTTCCCTGATCTGGGAGCAGTGCTTCTCTATCTGAAGTGGTCTCTTCAGGTTCTATCTTCACTCTGTTGCATATTTCAACTCATGTCATTCCCATTGTGTCCTGAGAGTATCTCACATTTTTCTTTCTATCATTCCTTTCTTCGTTCATTTATTTATTCATTCATTCTTTCTTTCTTTTTTCTTTCTCATTCTCTCTTATAAGAAAGAGACACATAAGATATTTTGACCAGAAAATTATTGACTGACTTTAGTAATAAAGAGGCTTTGGTGATAACAGTATGGGATTCTGTCTTTATGCCACCAGTTTAGGATGAAGAGGTAAATTGATGTCTCTACCATTGCCATAGCAGTAACTCAGAAACTTAGTAGTTGATGTGATGGTGAGGAAGTTGTAAAAACTTTGTTTTAAAACTATATTCTTTTCTGATTCCTTCCCCAGGAAATTTCTGACTGGAGACCTTAGAGAATGAGTATTCAGACCCCACCCACACTCCAGAAGCTGGCATGTCAGACTCTGCTGAGAGAGGAGGCTTCGGCCATGTCCACTCTGGAGGAGCTGCCCCATGTGCTCTTCCCAGCACTGTTAAAGGAGGCCTGTATTGGGAGACATATCAATCTTGTGAAGGCAATAGTGGAAGCTTGGCCTTTTCCCTGTCTCCCTGTGGGGGGATTGATGGAGACTCTTAACCTGGAAACATTCCAAGCTGTGCTAGATGGAGTGGATTTGAGAAGAAGGTTTCACCCCGGGTAAGCAATATCTATGCAGTGTAGAAGGGAATGTGTGGAGTACACAGAAAAGATTATCAGGGAGATTGACTTTGTTATAAGTGGAACAGAAGCTTCTGATGGAATCATGCAGGAATAAAGGGTTCTTGAAAGCTACTGTATACTTGTACTGAGGACTGGATATGGATTAGAGGTGAATATGGGACAGAGTCAGTGTAGGCTCAAAAGAGTCTATCCCTGCTATTCCCACTATCATTAATAATGTGACTAAGGAGATATAAAGTTTACATTAGTGAAAGAAAAGTAATAAAATGTACAGTCGCCCATGAAAGTGTCTGTAGCATACCTGAGTCCACCTTGAATATCAGGTACTTTAAAAACACACTGTAAGAGGGTGGAGAAATCACTTTACACATGTGTAGTAAAAAATGATTCAGAGTCTGATGAAATTTATGTTTTACCCACAGGAGAGAAAAACTTCAGGTTCTTGACCTGAGAAATGTGCACCATGCCTTCTGGAACATGTGGGATGGTACACGGGAGACCTCATCTTCAATAGAGACCTTGAAAGTGGATCAAGTAGGGAAGATCCTTCCCAGATATGCTCTGAGGCCACGTCTAAAGGTCATAGATGACCTGTGCATCATGTCCTGCTTTGATGAAACTCAAGCATGCTTCATGAAGTGGGCCCAGCAGAGAAAGGGCTCCCTACGTTTCTGCTGTACAAAAATGAGAATCAGTGATCTGGCAATTGAAGATATGAGACAGATCTTGAATATTTTTGATCCAGAGCATATTACAGAATTAGAAGTAGATACTGAGTGGACTCTGTTGGAGCTAGAATCTTTTTCTCACTACTTTGGACTGATGAGAAATCTTCATAAAGTCTTCCTGGCACCTTTCAAGAAGACGACTTTCCCTAATGACAAGAGAGACAGAGAAACTAAGAGTATCGACATCTTTATTTCTAAGTTCTCCAAATTTAACTGTCTCCAGCATCTCTTCATGAGTGATGTTTGTTTTCTAAGAGACCGTATGGATGAGGTTTTATGGTAAGCAAGAATGAAGAGCTGGGTCAACTACCAAAACAAATTTGTCTTTCTTGTGTTAAGGGTTAGTGATGCCAGATGACACCTAGTGACTAGAAACAAACATTTAGAGATTCATAAGACTCTGGAAGTTATGTCTTTTTTTCCATGTATACTACGTTATACAAGGTAAATTTTACAAGTGAATTCATTGGCTCAAATGAGCAGTTAGTGAAAAGTCTTCTAACTTCCCCCAATCTCCATGGCTAAAATATTTTTAACTCAGGTAGTGCTGAGTGCATTAGAGAGGGTTTAGAGTTTGGGTTCTAAGTGAGAAAAAGCACAACTGCCAAAGGAACAATAGAATGCATATTCAGTAAGCTCACAGAAAATATCCAGATCCTATCAGGATATTCTTGGGATGGAAGTTCTTCTTGTGTGATTTCTGGGCTTATGGGATGAAGTAGATTTTAGCTTGAGAGTGAAGCCAGTAGATAAACTGTGGTGTTGGTATGATGGGGCAATTTCCAACATGATGCATCATAGATGTGATCCTTGCTCATTTAGTCAAACTGACATTGGCAGACCTTGTTTCTTCAACTACTGCGTACATCTTAGCCAAATTTTACAACAAATTTATCCAGAACTAACCCTCTATTATATTCCTAGGCACCTGAGGACACCCTTGGAGACCCTCTCCATCACTTGTTTCCTAATTTCACAGAGAGTCTTGGATTCCTTTTCCTGTTGTCAGAGCCTCTTTAAGCTAAAACATCTGGAGATCAGAGAAGTGATCTTATATGGTTTAGATCTTATGCCTCTGATGGGTTTCCTAGAGAAAGTGGCAGACACGCTTGAGACACTGGATTTTCAGGGATGTAGAATGAAGGACCCCCAGCTCAATACCATCCTACCTGCCCTCAAACAATGCTCTCAGCTCAAAAATGTCAACTTCTACAACAATAACTTCTCCATGCCCATCCTGAAGGACCTTTTGCAGCACACAGCCAACTGGAGCAAGATTGATGTGGAACAATATCCTGCCCCTCTGGAGTGCTATTATCAGTTGCCTCATGTCTCAAAAGTAAGATTTTCCAAACATTGTTTAGAGCTCATGGATACACTCTGTGCTATAAGGCAGCCAAAGAGCATCTCTTTTGCTACAAAAATGTGCCGTACTTGTCATTTGCGCTGTGTCTATGGCCAGGATGTCAAACTTTGTGGTTGCTGGCAGTAAACATGGATGCAGAACTTCTGGAAGTGAATAATGACAGGCTTCTGACACTTCTCTCGGTGTGCTCACTGATTGTAATTTCAGACAGTGCCCAGATCATTGGAAACAAAAGGATGTACAGTGACTAGAATCATGGAGGCTGAGTTGACATGGGAAATAATCAGATGGACTGTGGGAACAGGGGGCTGGTGGAGTTAGAAAACTTGATAAACTTGAGTAGATTCTGCCAGGACAGATTATGTAAATGCTTTGTCCTGGTCTTGTAAACTTTGTTCTTGAAACATTTAGTAATAAATATAGCATAGATCTTTTTGTCGATGTCCTTACTGTTATCTGAGATGAATAAAGTGTCTAAATTTAAAGATTTTGTCAAAAAGGCCCTCTGGAGAGACCCAAAATGAACACTCTGATGTCAGGCCTGTCACAATCCAAAATCCTGGATAGGTCAATAAAGTTATCAGCTAAGGTAGTTCAGATATAGACATCTAGTTTGGAGTATGGTACAGAAGTCCTCAAAACAACCTCAATGTTTCTTACACTCATTTTTCCTTAATCCCCAAAACCTTTTTTCCCTATCTGCCCGTCAACAAGCCTGTTGCCTGGAACCTGTGAACTTCCTGGCAGTTTGGTCACAATAAACTTCTTTCCTGCTCTTCAGACAAATAAACAAAACTGTTCATTCATATTTCAAGAGCATAAGTTGCATGGATGGTCCAACATAAGTAAAATATAGTGGTATAATGCACCATATAAACAAACTGAAAGAAAAAGGCTACGTCTTAAACTCATCAGATGGATATCATCACTGGCTTGTTTGGATCTCCCCCTTTTTTTTGGTGGTGGTCTCTTCAGGGCTCCACTTTATTGGTGAGCAGCTTTGGTTGGGTGGAATCTAGGACTCCTGGGCCTGCAGCAGGGCCCGCACCTGGCTGATCTGCCACTCGATACTGTACTGTGCTGTGCCGCCCAAGGCGCTGTACTTTTCCACACTATGGCTGTAGTTCCACACAAGATTCACATCACTTGAGAACAGGGGACTGATGGTCTGCAGCTCCTGCACGGACAGCTGGTTGAGAGCCACCCGTTTAGTCTCTGCCTTGAACATGGCTTTCTCTGAGGTCTCATGAGCCTCGTGGAACGGCATCCCTTTGTGGACCAGGTAGTAGGCAAGATCAGTGGCCAGCATGTCATGGCTGAGTGCCTGTGCCCTGTTCTCACGATGAATCTGCAATGTAGAGATGACTCCAGTGGCCACTTGGAGGACAGCTGTCATGGTGTCAGACACTTCAAACACAGCTTTCTTGTCTTCCTGTAAGTCCTTGTTGTAGGTGCTTGGAAGTTCCTTGAGGGTCATCAGGAGTCTTGCACACCGTCCAAATACTCGGCCCCCTTGCTTCGGATCAGCTCCAGGCTGTCTGGGTTTTTCTTCTGGGGCATCAAGCTACTTCTGGTGCTGTAGGCCTCTGAGAGCTGCACAAAGTTGAATTCCTTGGTACCGTAGAGAATCAGATCCTCTGCCATCCTGCTGAGGTGGGTCATACACAGAGAAGCCCAAAACAGGAACTCAGCCACGAAGTCTCTCTCGCTGGTGGCATCCATGCTGTTGAGCGTGATGGCCCCAAAGTCCAGTTCTGCACGGAGTAGCTCCCGGTCCACACCCAGAGGGTTGCCTGCAATTGTCCCACTCCCCAGCGGCAAGACATTGGTCCGCTTCTGCACCTCCAGCAGTCTCTCTGAATCTCGTGTCAGCGCGACAGCATCGCTCAGGATCCTGTGGCTCCAGAGGATGGGCTGAGCTCTCTGCAAGTGTGTGTACCCAGGGAAGAGGATGTTCCGCCTCTGCCCAGTCTACCATGGTTTCAATGAGCACCCTGAGGAAGACGGAGTTTTGAGCAGGTCTGCCTCATCCACAGCCTGAGGTCAGTGACCACCTGGTCGTTGCGACTTCGGCCTGTGTGTAGGTTCCATACAGTTTCACCAATGAGTTCCTTCAGGCGCTGCTCATTGACTGTGTGGATGTCTTTGTCGTTAGGGTGTAATTTGAAGGTGCCTTGGGCCCACTCTTCAGCCACCTGGCATTCTACAGCTTATGCCCCAGGATATCTGGATCTCCCATTCTTTAAGCTGTCATTTTGGCCTGCTTATGTACTCATCTACTTCACAAAAGCTTTGTGGTTCCATCAAGTGCCATTATTAATTTTTGAAATTATTCCATGAGCTACAGCTTTGTTCAGGAAATTATTCCTGTGTCAATGTGTTCAAGGCTAATCCCCCACTTTCTCTTTTACTAGATATTATGCATCCATTTCTATGGTGAGGTTTTTGACTTGTGAGTGGACTTGTAAAATAAGAGCACGATAAATACAGAACAACTTGCTTTCTTCTACATGTCAACATTACATTAGAGAGGCATTATTTGTTGATAATGCTTTCTTTTTTCCAATGTTTATTTTAACATCCTTGTTAAAAATCTAGTGTCCAAAGGTGATAGTTGTGTGAGCTTATTTCTGGGTCAGTTGTATTCAACTGATCATCATATGTGGTTTCCTTCAAATACCATGCAGTTTTTATTATACAACGACTATGTAGTACAACTTGAGATCAGAGACGTGTAGAAAAAAGTGTCATCTTTCTACAGATGAATTGCTCAGAAAAACAGGAGAAGCTCATTGAATGAGTACAAACATGTTATCCTTCCTAAGAGAAGGTTTCTGAGGACTACTGTAGGTAAAATGTAAAACAAGTGTGGTAGAAGATGTTTTGTACTTACTGCAAATCTTTGCCCTAAACATTATTTTGAAAATAACTGAATATCAAATAATCTCAAATTCTGCTTCTGGAAAATCACTTCTGTTCATTATTCTACTTTTTTCTAGAGTGAGGCCTTATAATACAGTAACAATGATAGAGAAACAAATAACAAAACAAGCAAAAAACCCCCACAATTTACAGTTTCTAAGCCAATAACAATAATCTAAAAACAAAACCAAACCAAAAATAACCACCCACCCATTCACTCTCCATTTTAATAAACTGTAAAGAAAGTACAGGATAAATCTTTTTTGTCACTATATTATGTCCATAAAACAGGGTATGATTGATTATTTGAGGACAGTTAAAGAGAAAAAAATAAATGTACATTATGATCAAAGTGTTAATATACAACTATTTTATCCATAAGTGATTTAGAAGGCTTAAAAACTTTTGTTTTGTGTTGAGGACCTTCATATAACATTAATCACCGAGCATTTAAAAGCTCAGAAGAATGTGACCCATAGTCATGTGGCAGGCAGGATGGATGCAGTAGTCTATATTTGTTATCTCAGCACTTAGGAAGTGGAGGCACAATCAATAAGAGAAATAAAAATTTTGGACCAATAGGTCGTAGGGAATCAGCACTTTGGAACACCTGCTCCTCCTTCAGAGAAGAAAAGTTTTGTTTCTTGCCCCAGGCCAGACAGCTCCCAACTGTTTAACTCTACTCTAAGGACCTGACACTTCCAGCGTCCTATGCTTCTAGCACTTGCACTAGTATGATGCCCACTCTTAAAACTAAATGATGGAAAGAAAATTACACAACATTTTTCAAGAGTAATAAGTTACCTAGGAATTTTAAATTGAAAATGTAAAGCAGAGTGAATCCTGAGGCTTCAGGTCAATTTCTCTTGTTCTGTGCTCCTTTCCTTTGGCGATGTGTGATGCTTACAAGGTGCCTCCAGCACTGAGCTTCTTGGATTTGAATAGTTTGTAATCCCTAAACCCTTTTCATAGGAGGGTGTGTCTCCATTGATCACTTCAATGTAACAATTCTGTACACATAAACCACTGAAAAATTCTTTACACGAGGCCCTAAACAGACACACAAGGATATAACAAATAACTAAAGGCAAAGGCTACATTCCAATTTTCTGCAAAGAGAAGCAAATATGGTCTACTTGTTATACACAGCATCTCTTGCATATTTTACAGGATCTTTTAGCAAAGACAATTCTTTGAGGCTGCCTCACATGCATCAGTGTATCCATGAACTCAGAACAATTTTATATAAATCTCTGTTATGGACATATTCCATGTTATAGCACACCACAGGGAGAGGGAACAGCTCCATAATCTTCTCCCTCAGGATCTCTGTTTTACATAACTTCATTCAAGATACACATAGAGAATTTCTGCCCATGCTCTGGAGAAATACTGTCATAACTTTCTGTAAAGTGTCTCTATCACTTCTATCTATATTTGTAAAACATGCCTATATTAATTCTCTTCGAGTCAGAGCCTCAGTGAACTAAGACAGCAGGACATCAATTGTGTCCAATTCCCTTTACAAATGAGGCATCTTCAAGCATTCAGAGAATGTAGCAGACACTCTTAAGAAACTGGACTTTCTGGGGTGTGAGAGAACAGACTCAGATCAGTGGCCTCCCACCTGCCCTCAGCCAATCCTTATAAATAACCAAGGTCAAATTTATGACAAGAAAATAAAATAAGAACAACAATGAATGTTAGAGCTGAATAAGTGGAACAACAAAGACTTTAAAACTCATGGAATGTCACTTCTAGCAAGTCTACTATGGGTGTGTCTTGGAAAGGCAGAGCCCTGAGGGGTATGTGTCCTCAGGACTTTATGCTGCTGTGGAGTTTTGCTCTGCTTCTTGGAATCATGCCCCTCCTAATCATCAGTTCTATTAAATCTATAAGGAAGCTTCCAACCACTTCACTGGGCAGTATCATTGTCCCTTGAAATAATAGTGAATAATCTTTTAAAGCATGGCTTTGGGGAAGATTAATGATTTACCTACCCCCTCAGAAAGGACTTAGAAATGCAGATTGTTAGTAATGTCAACCACTTTTAGAAAGAGTTGGAAATGATCATTGTTAACAAAGTTGGATGTAGATGTTTTTGCCAGTAGCTGTATATAAAAATATTACAGAACTTTACCCCAATTCCCTGTCGGCTGGCTTCACCAAGCAAACTCATTGTCATGAAGTTCTACCCTGACCTCTCTGTAACCTATTTCTTGTGCCACAGCTCTTCCTTAATCCTTGGAGGTCTGGGACAGCCAGGTGATATTTTCAAGCCCCAAGCCCCTGCCTGCAGAGTCCCCTTAGCATACCCAGTAGCCATCCATCTTGACCTGTTCTTATGTGGTATATCTTCTACTCCACACTTCAGCCTGCATATCAGGACTGAAGCCACCAGGGACTACCTGTTCTACCTGGTTCTCTGAAAACTTGCTCCCAACGAGACCAAACAGCTCTACCTACAAATCCCAGAGGCCAGCTGCCCTCAGGGACTTCCAGATCTGCTAACACTAGGGACAACTAGATGGGTACAGGCCAGAATAAGAACACAGTCAACAATAGCCAAAGCAATATGGCACCATCAGAATCCTGCTAGGCTTCAGCAAGAACTGGATAAATTAATACACCTGAAGGGCAAAAAATGACCTCTGATCTTATGAACATAAAAAAAAACTTTACTAAAAAAAGAAATCCCTTAAAAAAATACAGAAAAATACAGCCAAATAGGTTGAGTCCCTTAAAATTCAAACTGAGAGAGGTCCTTAAAGAGGAAACAAACAAACATAAAGAAATACAGAAAAATATGATTAAAAAGATCAAGAAAATGAAAAAACTGTAAATTGAAATCGACAGAATACATAAAATAAGAAGGCAATCCTGGAAATTGATATCTTCTGGAAGAGATCAGTGACATACACAAACATCACCAACATAATACAAGAGTGAAAGGGAATCTCAGATATAGAAGATGTAAGAAAATGTTTGGTCAACAAGAATGATAAATTTACAAAGTTTCTCACAACAACAACAGCAAATCTAGGAAATTTGGGACTCCATAAAAAATCTAATCTTAAAAACAATATGGATAGGAGAAAATTCCCAAATCTGAGGCCTAGAAAATATCTTCAACAAATTTATAGAAGAAAATTATTTCTCCTAATGAAAAACATACCTATAAACATTCAATAAGTTTACAGAACTTTAAATAGAATTGCATTATGAAACCATTCTCCTGCTACATAATAATAAAACACTAAATGTACAAAACAAAGAAAGAACAGTAAAAGATGCAAGGTATGAAAGCTAAGTAACATAAAAATGCAGACCAATTAGAATTACAGGAGACTTCTTAGAAGAGTTTATAAAAGCTAGAGTGGCCTTGAGAGATGTCTTAAAGTCTCTAAGCAATCACAGATACTAGCCCAGACTAATCATTATGGACAGAGAAGACAAGATATTCCATGACAAAACCAAATTGAAACAATATCTTTCTACTAGTCCAGCTCTAAAGAGGATACTAAAAGAAAAATTCCTAAACAAGAAGGAAAATGACACCTAAAAAATAATTCTACACTAGCAAATCCAAGACACACACACACACACACACACACACACACACACACACACACACACAACCACCACCACCATCAAAATAACAGGAAATAACATGCACTGGCTATTAATGCCTCTTAACATCAATGAACACAATTTTCTACTTAAACAACCAATATATTAACAGAGTGAATAGATAAATAAATTTTATTTTTCTGTTGCGTATAAAAATTACAATCCAGCATCAAAGATAGCCATTACCTCAGTATAAATACTTGGAAGAAGATTTTTTTGCAGAAATAATCCAAGAAAAAAGCTGGAATAGCCACTGTAATATCTCATAAAAATTTTAGCCAACATTAATCATAAGAGATGAGGAGGAACAAACACTTCATACTCCTGAAGGAAAATTCTCCCAAAATGACGTCTCAATATTCAACATTTATGACCGCAATGCAGGTGGATTCATGCCTTCTTAAAAAATAAATGGAGAATTCTCATACGAGTAATTTAAAGTAACCTGAAAGTTTTATTAAAAAAATCAAACACAACTACTAAGATTAGAGAGCAGGAAATAATCAGACTCAGAGCTGAACTCAATCAAGTAGAGAAAAAGAGAAGAAGTGATTCTTTCAGAAATTCAACAAGATAGACAAACACTTAGCCAAACTAAAAGGCATAGGGATAGTTCCCTAATTAACAAAATAAGATATTCAAAGGGAGACATAACAACAGTCACAGAAGAAATTGAAAAAATCACTAGGTCTTACTTCAAAAGCCTCTATTTCAAAAAATTTTAAAAATTGAAATAAAATGGAAGATCTGCTAGTCAGATAACACTTACAAAATTAAATCAAGATCAGGTAAATAATCTAGTACTATGACTTTGTGATGGTTTGTATATGCTTTGCCCAAGGGGTGGCACTATTAGAAGGTATTGACCTGTTGGAGTAGGTGTGGCCTTGTTGGAGTAGGTGTGCCATTGTGCGTGTAGGCTTTAAGACTTTCATCTTAGCTGCCTTCTAACCAGTCATTCACTAGCAGCCTTGTTGTGTTTATTTTACTATGTTGAACCTTTCCTGCATCCATGGGATAAAGTCTACTATATTATGATAAATCATGGTTTCGATGTGTCCTTGGATTTGGACTCCCAGTACTTTATGTAGTATTTTGTATCAATATTGATATGGAAAATTGCTCTGAAATTCTTATTTGTTTCTTGAGTCATTTTTGTCTGGGTATCAATATGAGTGTCACCTCACAGAATATTAGATAGACAGGCAAACAGGCAGACAAACATACAGCTTTCTAATACAAATTGATAGTACCCTTTATGGTGCAGGCCTCAAACTGGAACCCAGAGTGAACTAGGATATTGCTCACCAATTGAGATCAATGCACACACCTGAAACACCACATACTCTTTTTGTTGTGTAGGGAAATAACATTGGAGCCACACAAAAGTTAGGCAAATACCATGCTATTGCACATCACCATTTTAATTAATTAGATTTTTTTATTGAACTCTTTGTGAAATTGATTTTTTCCAAGACATTTTCAAAATGGTTATATGCATAGGTATTATGCATATTGTTCATTTAAAACCTGAGATCCACAGAGGCCTGAAGAAATGGGCCTAGAAACTGAAACCTGAATTTCAGCTGAGAGCCATTGATGATATTAGTTCTGAAACAAACTTCGGTCTTCTTTTAAAGCAACATGTGCTCTTAAAACATGAGGCATCTCAGTTTATCTGTGGGTCGCTGGGCTTTAGTTTGTTTAAATTGTTTGTTTGTTTTCTAATGAGCATGAAAGAAGTTTATTGTGAGCAAACTTCCAGCAGGTTCACAGGTTCCAAGCAAAAGGCCTGCAAGACTGAGAGGCAGAAATGAAGACAGTGTGTGGGCAGGGGGAGAACGAAATAGGGACCATGAGTGACATAGAGGTTGTTTCAATGATTCTTCTGTACCACAGGCCAACTTAGATGTCAATATGTGAACCACCTTAGCTAATAACTTTCAATCATGACATACAGGCACAAATGTGTATATTTTGACTCTCTCTAGAGGACATTTATTACAGATTCCTTAATTTCATTACTTTATTCCACTCAGGCAACAGTAATGACATCGAAAGAAAGTATCAATGATGTATTTATTCACTAAATATTACAATGAACAAAAAGATTACACTAAGATGAAAAATCCCTATTTAAACTATTCATTCAGAAGCCACTCAAAACTTTCAAGTTGTGTTTCTGTCTCCACAAGGCGCCTTGTCCCACAGTTTATCTGACAGCTCCCCATGTCAAGCTCAGGTTCCATAATCCCAGTCACTGTACATCCTTTTGTTTCCAACCATCTGAGCAGTGTCTGAGGTCACAATCTCTGAGAATCCCAGATATCTAGACATCTGGATTAATGTAGGGTTCATAGAAAGACATTAAATCAACCTTTCTGTCTCTCAGATTTCTTTCTTTCTCTCCCCATACACTGTCTCAGAGAAGGTCCAAGCTAACAACATACCTTGTTATTTTGAATATGTTCTGAGATTTGCTAATATTATGGAGTTACACAGCCATACGTTATATTGATTCACAACCTTAATCCTAGAAGAAGGAGGAAGGATGCAGAGGCAAAAGGATTGCTAGAACACAGAGTTCTAAAACAACCCTGGCCTCAGTGAAAGACCCAGTCCTGTACCAAACTCAAAGCTATGTAATAATTAACCAAAGGAAGAAAAAATCCACAAGATCAGTGATATGTTGTTAATTAACAAGCAAAATGTTTGATGGGTGCTGTGAGGTGGAGGTAATTTCACAGAAAGCTCTGATTCAATCAGTGAAGGGGATGGATGTTACATAAAGATTTAAAAGGCTAGAGTATAACCATCTAATCCAATTCTAGTTTGAGGTTGGAGGTTGTGGTTGCAATAGGGAGGGGTGAGCAGAGTGGTATATAAAACCTTAACTGGAGCCAGATATCATATTCAGACCTGAAGCCTTGATAGCTGCCTAATTTGGTTGGACTCGGAGACCTATTTCCAGGAATCATAACTGGTAAGTAATTGGTTTTCCTTGGGTCATGTAGTTTGATGTAGAGAACTTTAGACTCTACAATAGGACTGAAATTGTAATTTTTCTCTCTTTAGAAGAACACATTGAATACCTTGGATATAATTCCAAATGAAAATTTAGCTTCATATCAAAAATCATTGTTATACTGCTATTTTTATTATTATGGTTGATTTTTGAAAAGGAGGTCTTACTCTGTTGTCCAAACTCTCCTAGAAATGGCTATGTGGCTCTGGGTAGGCTGGAAATCAAGATCCTCCTGACTCAGTCCCTCTACAGTGTTAAGATTACTAGAATGTTGTGTCATATTTCCATTCACCCAAATGCTTGCTTGCATTCATATTTCTGAGATTCTGGCTTACACTGTAAACCTGTTGACCATGTATCTTTGATCTTCTTTAATTCTCAATAGTTAGAATTATACTTGTGAGTTACTCAAATGTCTTACCTTAGGCTTTGCTTTGCATATTTTTCAGTAGCTTTGTTTTTTTGGATATGGTCTGCTTTTGGTACCAGGAAACTGAAAATTGTATCAACCCACTGTTGTCATCTTAGCTAGTAGGAATTTAATATTGATCAACAATACAAGGTTTTTTCTTTGCTTTATTGTTTGCTTGTTTGGTTGGTTTTTATTTGTTTTTTGTTTGTTTGTTTGTTTTTTCCTTTTTTATTGATGTCTTATCCATTTAAATTGCAAATATTTTCCTCATTCTAGAACTTCCCTGGGCAAGCTACCCACTCATCTTTTCTCCCCTTTGCTTTTAAAGGGGTACTCTCCCAGTCACCCACCTTCTCCTTCCTTACCCCTCTAGCATCCTCTTTCACTGGGTCAACAAGCCTCCACAAGACCAAGCACCGCCCTTTCCACTGATGCCAGATAAGGCAATGCTCAGCTACACATATATCAAGAGCTATAGACCCACTTATGTATACTATTTGGTTAGTGGTTTAATTGCTTGGAGCTCTGAGGGATCTAGTTTGTTGATATTGTTTTTCTTCCTATGGGGTTGCAATCTCCTTCAGCTCTTTCTGTCCTTCACTATCTCTTCTATTGGGGTCTCCAGCCTTAGTACAATAATTACCTGTGAGTGTCTGTAATTGTCTAAGACAGATTTTGGCAGAGCCTTTCAGAGGATAGCCATACAAGACTCCTATATGTAAGACCATCTTGGCATCAACAATAGTGTTGAGGTTTGATGTCTGCTGATTGGATGGAACCCAAGGTAGGTGGTCTCTGGATAGCTTCTACTTCACTATTACAATTTTTGTGTCTATTTTTCTTCAGACAGGAATAATTTTAGGTTAAAATTTAGAGATGGGTGAGTGGCTCCTTCTTTAAACTGGGAAGCATGCATGCAGTGGCCGTGGTCTCTTCAAGCTCTATCACCTCTTTATTTCATATATTAGCTAGTGTCATCCTTATTGGGTCCTGGGAAATGGCTCCCATTTTTGTGTCTTTTTTTATTCTTTATTTTTCTTTTAACAGAAGGGTCACACATAAAATATTTTGACCAGAAAATTATATAATCATTTGTGTGAAAGAAAGGTTTCCATGATACCATTGAGGGAATGTGTTTTTCAATCATCAGTTTAGGATGAAGAAGTAAATTTATGTTTCTACCATTGCCAGAGCAGTAAGTCAGAAGCTTAGTGGATGATATGATGGTGAGGAAGTTTTATAAACTTTGACTTGAAAGCATAATTTTTACTGACTTGTTCCCCAGGAGCCTTCTGACTGGAGACTTTAGAGGATGAGTGTCGCGTGCTCCACGTCCCGCCGACAAGAACAACGTGTGACAACAGGATTATTCTGCGAACAACCTTTATTGTACAGTTCTCTTGATCAGGGAACCACGTGGAAGAAAAATGCACTGCTTATAAATGCCCAGGAGACTCGGGTTGCTACCTGATTGGTACACCCTCCAGTATCTCATTAGCATGCCCCAAGAGTGGGTTGTGACATGTGTGGTACATGTGCACAATGTCTATCAGGCTGGACATCGGCTCTGTTAGCTGAATCATTGGTGGGAAGCTGGCGCCATCTATTGGTGAGGTACAAACGGCTTCCAACAGATGAGTGTTCAGAACCCACCTGCCCTGCAGAAGCTGACAATTCAGACTCTGTTGAGAGATGAGGTTTTGCTCACGTCCTCTCTGCAGAAACTGCCCACTGGGCTCTTCCCAGCGCTGTTGAAGAAGGCCCGCACTGGCAGATACAAAAACTTGTGAAGGCAATGGTGGCCTCCTGATCATTTTCCTGTCTGCCTATGGGAGCACTGATGAAGACAACTAACCTGTAAACTTTGCAGACTGTGTTAGATTAAGTAGAGATGTGACTAACAAGAGATTTTCACTCCAGGTATGCAACAACTAAGGACTATAGAAGGGAGCATGTAGAGTACACAGCAGAGAATTTCAGGGAGGTTGGCTTGGTTTTAATTGGATCAGATGCTTTTGATAGCATCATCATGCATGAATTCTTGAAATCTGCCATTTACTTGTACTGGGGACAGTTGAATATAGATTAGAGTTGAATGTGTAATAAAAAATATGTAGTCTCACAGTAGAACAAGCCTATTCCTGGCATTGCCACAACCACTAATAATGTGATTAAAAAGAAATAAAGTTTATCTTAGTTTAAGAAAAGTAATCAAGTGTACAGAAGCCTGGTAAAGCTTCTGCAGCATGCATGAATCCACACTGAATATTAGGTGCTTAAAAAATATACACCTTAGGATGGGGAAGAGCTGAGTTTAGATATATTTAGTAAAAACCGATTCAGTTTCTGATGAAATTCATGTTTTATCCACATGAGGACAAAACTTCAGATTTTCAAACTTACAAATGTGCACCATACTTTCTGGAGCATATGGACTGGTTCAGCAGAGACCTTGGATGAAAAGCAAGTAGGGAAGATCCTTCCAGATATGCACTGAGGCAGTGTCTAAAGGTCATAGTTGACCTGTGCATCATGTCCTGCCTCGAAAATGCACATGCATGCTTCTTGAAGAGTTCCCAGCAGAGAAAGGGCTCCCTCCATTTCTGCTGTACAAAAATGAAGGTCTGGGCTCTGCCAGTCCAAGTTATAAGAGAGATCTTGAATGTTTTTTGTCCAGAGCACATTACAGAATTAGAACTGAATACAAAGTGGACACGGCTACAAGTAGCACATTTTGCTCCCTACTTCAGACAGATGAGAAAACTTTGCAAAGTCTTCCTGGCTTCCTCCATAAGATCAGCTTTGCTATTACCAATAGAACAGGAGTCAGAGAAACCAAGTGTGTCAACAAGTTTGTTTCTCAGTTCTCCCAATACAACTGTCTCCAGCATCTCTACATGTTCTGTGTCCATTTTCTCAGAGATCAGATGAATCAAGTCCTAGGGTAAGCCAGAATGGAGAGGTGGGTCAGCTACCATAGCAAATCTGTCTGTTTTATCTTAAGGATTTGTGGAGTATTACACCATTTATTAAGACCAAACATTTAGAAATTCAAAAGATTCTGGAATTTATGTCTTGTTTCCATATATGCTGAGTTATACATGGTATTTTTTACAAGGAAAATCAGTGTCTCAAATGAACACCCTTAAGTTTGAGCAGTGATTTTGGGTAAAGAATGTGTCAGATCTATAAGAATAGATTGCAATTCTTCCTGGAATAATGCATACCCAACCGAATAAAAAAGGAAATGGAAGGGGGTGTGCATTGAGGAGTTGGGTGACTAACTGCTCATATCTGTGAGAACAGCCTTCTTTATTCTCCCAGTTCCTATGGATGAAATGCTTTGAGCTCAAGTTGCACTGAATGCATGGGATGGAAGTTACAGCTTGGGCTGTAAATGAGATCATCTTGACAGCAGAGAAAAATATACAATGCAGATTCAGTAAGCCAACAGCAAATATCACAGTCCTGTCAGGACTTTCTTGAAATGGAAGTTGTTTTGTGTGTGTTCTGGACTTATGAGCTGAACTCTTTTTCAGCTTGAGAGTGAGGCCAGTTAGATGAACTGTGGGGTCAGTATGACTGAGCAGTTTTCAACAGGAAGCATCACTGATGATGTCCTTGATCAATTAGTCATACTGACATTGTGGCACCTGATTTGTCCTACCAATGTGAACATCCAAGCCAAACCTCTACAATAACATCAATCAGAACTAACCTCTTGTTCTATCTCTAGGTGCCTAATGATGCCTTTGGAGACCCTTTCCATCACTTACTGCGTAATTTCACAGAGATCTTTTGGTCATGCCTCCATGCGATTACTAACAGGCACCTCTATACCCAGTCTTTATGCCATATGTCCTATGGACTCCCAAACTGTATGAAATATGCATAATGCATATAAAGATGTACAGTAATATTTAGGTGCCTCTACTACATAGAGCATTTACTTTACAAAAATTGTATTTTAAATCTTCAGGTTTTTTTTTAAAGAAAAAGAAAAAAAAAGAGAAAAAATTACCCTCAGTCTAGTCATTAAACCCTCTGTCTATATAGCAAATTATCAATAAAATAATTTATCTTTTAATAGTTTCCGTATTTATTGAATTATCACTGAATTTATTAAATACATAAAACATGGGTTCTTTGTATAAATATCATTGTTATTGTCTGAATTGAATAACATATCTCAGTTTAAGGACTGCAACAAATGCTGTCTAGAGAAATCAGAATGAAGATAGTGATGCAAGAAATGTCATTTACAATCTTGGGAAGGCTGTTAAAATTATTGTGTAATGTGGGACACTTATGGACATCTAGGCTGACCTAAAGTACAGTGGAAGACAAAAACAAACAAACAAAACAAACCTCTCCTAGACTCCTTCTTTCTGTCTTTCCACACAACCTGTCTTTCTCTCTGTATGTCCAGTTCCCTGACATTGTCCCCTGGGACCAGTGGACTCACCTGAGAGTCTCCTACAATAAACATGCTTTCATTTTTTATAGATTAGTTATTTAATATATGTGAGTACAATGTTTCTGGCTTAAGACACACCAGAAGAGTGCATCAGATCTCATTGCAGATGGTTGTGAGCCACCATGGGTTGCTGGGAATTGAACTCAGGAGCTCTGGAAGAGCAGTCAGTGCTCTTAACCAGTGAGCCATCTCTCCAGCCCAATGCTTTCATATTCTTAAATCAAACAACCCATAGACTGGGAGACATTGCTCACAGGTTAAGAGAACATACTACTTTTGCAGAGCACCAAAGTTTGATTTCAGAGCCACAGGCCTTTTTTTTTTTTTTTTTGGACTGCATGTATCCTGGCTTACACATGAACAAATCCACACAACACACATGAAGATATCCAGCTAGCTGAAGAAAATTTTAAATAAAACTGACTCAATTTCACAAAGGAATAAAATATGACCCAATTAATTAAAATGGGGATGTTGCTTTTTCTCCTCTACAACTCCTGCACCATAGCCATTATGAATAACATGGTAACCATCCGGACCAGAAAGTTCATGATGAACCATCTGCTTCAGAGGAAACAGATGGTCATTGATGTCCTTCATTCTGAAAAGGCAACAATACGGAAGACAGAAATTCAGGAAAAGCTGGCTAAAATGTACAAAACCACACCACTTCAGTGGTGGCAAGACTTTGGCATGATCTATAATTCTTTAGATCATGCAAAGAAGAATGAGCATAAACACAGACTTGCAAGACATGGGAAAAATAGGCTTCCTATAAACAGGGAAAAGAATGCAAGAACAGAATGAAGCAGGTCAGGGGGACCTTTGCAAAGGCCAATGTTAATGCTGGAAAAAAAAAAACCCAAAGGATTAGAGCTGCGGTGACTTGATGTTTTGGTGTGATATGCAGGATTCTGAGAGGACAAATCATCTAAAAATATTCTTAAAAATAAATTAATAAAATGGGGATATTGATCAGCAGCACTTTGTGTGGCTCTGTGAAGAAAGCATGTGGAATTTCAGATGTATCTATTGAGCTCAGTTGGTGAGCAGCAGCCTAGTTTGCTCTGAGTTGCAGAGTTCGAGCTCCTGCACCATGGGCAAGTGAGAGAAAATTAGGAGTTTGTCAATGTACAACATTTATTTCTGTATGCATTTAATGTATATTTCTGTTAAATTTTCATGTATGCTTGCATGAGTGAATAAAAATGTCAGAACCCTGTATAGATAGATGGCTGTGAGCTGCCAGGTGCTTGCTTAAAACTGAACTCAGGTTGTCTAAGAGAGCAGCCAGGACTCTTGATCACCAAGCCATCATCCCTCCAGGTTCATATTTGACAATGCAATAAGCACTTGTGGATACAGAATCACAAGGAATTGGATGTCTTTTTTGCATAAAAACTTACCAGTGTGGCATGACTTTAATTCATTACATTTCAAATGTTTTGTGTATATGTATGTGTTGATGGTTTGCTTGCTTCTTTCTTTCTTTCTTTCTTTCTTTCTTTCTTTCTTCCTTTCTTTCTTTCTTTTAGATAGTCACTATCTAGATCTACCAAAGCAATTCAAATATCCTGACATTCCAAGTAAGGCCTGAATATACTTCATAAAGTGCTTACCTATCTGTGAACACCATTAAACAGGATATGATAATATGCAACAGTTATTTCAGCACACTACAGTTGAGACTTAAGAGCAGAAATTTAATATCATTCTATTTACTTGGGATATTGAATATAAAAATTTAAGAAACTTCCTCTCGACATGGACCTAAAATCCTTCTGTACTTTCCTTCTGTTCTCTCTGGACTTCATCTAATCCCTGCTCAGGAATGGAATAAAAGCTGTGAAAAATAAGTAAAAATATTAAAATAATAAAAAACCTGAATGGATTTATAATATAAAATTTTGGTGTATATTAATATGTGAGGAGTAGGAGAAAATGAGCAGAGAAAGGGAGATAAAAAACTAAAATAAATATACCTTTACCTATTTATGTCTGTAGGAAAATATCTGATGAAAACTACATTGGATGTATAATTTACACATGCTAATTATGTTATAAGTACATACTAACTGTAGCCACCAAGCTTCGCAACAATCCTCACATCTTTGTCTTACAGAAAAATATTATATCTAATGATTTTTTTATAATTATAATTGGTCCATGAAAAGAAATGTTGCTAACATGTTTCAAAAAGCACTTGTTTCTATTCAGTGTGCAGTGGACAAAGTTTAGATTGTAAACATATCTGTCTCCCTATCTATCATTTCTTTTTATTTTCATTAATTCATTTATTTATTCACTTTACCACCTGATCACATTCTGCCTTTCCTTTCCTTGCAGTCCTCCCCTTAGATACTTCTCCCTCATTTTCTGCTCCCATTCTCCCCAGAGAAGGAGAAGCATCCATTTCCCCACTGCCACAAGTTACCAAACCACCCTGTCACACCACGTTGCATCAGGACTAAATGGGATCTTCTTCCACTGAGGCCAGACAAGACAGCCCAGATAGGGCAAAAGAGTCCAAAGGAATAAAATAAAGTTAATAAGAGACAACTTATTTTTAGAAGACCCACAGTAAGACCAAGTTTCACTTCTGCTGCATATATATAGGAGGCCTACCTAGGTCTAGACCATGCACGTTCTGTGGTTGGTGGTTCAGTCTTTGTGAACTCCAAGGGTTCCAGGTGACTTGGTTCTGTAGGTCTCCTCCTGGTATACTTGATTCCATCTGGCTCCTTCTATTCTTTCTCTGACTATTCCACAACACTTCCTGAACTCTGCCTAGTGTTTTGGTATGGGTATCCATCTGTTGCCATCATGTGTTGGATGAGGTCTCTCACATAACAGTTATGCTAGGTTCGTGTCCTTAAGCATAACTCAGTATCATCAACAGTGTCAGAGTTTGTTGCTTCTCTTCTATGGGGTAGGTCTTAAGTCTTTCAGTCACTGGTTGGCTATTCCTCCGATCTCTGCTCCATCTTTATCCCAGCATATCTTGTAGACAGGGAACATTTTGGATGGAAGTCTGAATGGTTGGGCTGGCATGGCCTTTCCTCCACTGCAGATCCTGCCTGGGTACAAGATGTGGCCACTTCAGTCTTTTTATCCCCATCTTCTTGAGTCTCAGCCAAGGACACTCTATGTTATCCCAGGAGCCAGTGCCATCCCAGGTCTCTGGACTGTCCCTGAGATGCCCCACATGGATTATTCTTTCCTCTCCCAGGCCTCTCACCTTACCAACACTCCCACCATACCTGATCCCCAAAACTGTTCCTGTCCCCATACCCTCTTCCATACAGTTCCCTAAAATGATGTACATTTTATTTTCCCCTCGTGGTCAGATTCAAACATATTACTTCTGGCCCTATTGTTACTTAGCTTCTTTGTATATTTGGATTGTAGAATGAATATCCTGTACTCTATGAGTAATAACCACTTATAAGTATGTACATACCATATTTTCTAGTTCCACCCATTTGCCAGAAAATTATACAATATTTTTTATTTTTAATAGATGCTTAGTATTTCATGGCATAAATGTACAAGATTTTCCTTGTCCATTCTAAAGTAGTGGAACAGTTTCTGGTTTATGAATAAAGGTGCTATGAATGTAGTTGAGCATGTGTCCTTGTGCTATGGGAGAGCATCTTTTGAGTGTATACCCATTAGTAGTATAATTGTATCTTGATGTAGAAATTTTGTGAGAAACACCCAGATAGATTTCCAATTTTGTTTGAAAAGTTTGCACACTCACCAGAAATGCAGGATGCTCTCCGTTGCTCCTTATCCTCACTAGCATATGCTGTTACTTAAGATTTTGATCTTAGCCATAAGTATAGGAGGTAATATTAGTGTCTTTTCAATTTGCATATGAGTAGGAATTTTGAATATTTTTATGTGTTTCTTGGACATTAGAGTTTTCTCTTTTGAAAATTCTCTTTGTCCTCTGCACACAGTGTTTAAGTGGAGTATTTGGTTGGTTGGTGTCTAGTTTCTTGAGGTATTTATGTTGTTTGGATATCAGCTCTTTGTTAAATGTACAGTTGGTGAAGATAGTTTTCTATTCTTTAAGATGCTGCTTTTACCTACTGGTGCTGTTTTTAGCCTTACTGAAGATTTTCAGTTTCTTGAGGTCCCATTTATTAATTGTTAATCTTAGCACCAGAGCTATAGATGTTCTGTTCAGGAAGTACTTACTTTTACAATGAGTTCAAGATCCCTAAACCATTAATAATATTCTATAAGCAGGAGCTTAGCTTAAGCTGTTTTGAGAGCTTTTACACAGCTGGAAACAGATGTGGAGACTCACAGCTAAATATTAGACAGAGTTCAGGAAATCTTGTGGAAGATGGGAGGAAGGATTGAAGGAGCCAAAGAAGTCAAGCACACCACAAGAAAACCCACAGAATCAACCTAGCCACACAAGGACTCACTGAGATTGAACCACCAACCAGAGAGTATGCATAAGAAGTGACCCATGTCCCTTACATATATTGAACTATTTACACTATTGCAGTTTTGTTCTGTTCTAAACTTATAATGACCGTGTCTCGGTTCTTTCTTCTTGAAGTAAGAACATACTTTATTTAATTTTGATTTTTACAGGAGTCCACATTTGAGAGACTGTCCCGCGCAACCGTCTCGCCTGCAAGAACGACGCGGCACACGAAATAGAATCCTTCTGCGGTAAACTTTAATAACCTCGAGAACCAGCACTTGTTACACGTGATGAAGAAGACGAAGAAGACCAAGAAGACCAAGAAGACAAACAGGACGAACAAGACGAACGAGATCCACTAGACGAACGAGACCAACGAGAGGGAGAAACTATCTAGCCCGTCCCCTTATAAAGGGATCAGTCCTTGCCTTGGACGCGGAGCCCCCTGATTGGTTGAAACTCATCAGGCCCTATGACGCCACGGGAGAGGCAGAGCTCAAGGAGTGGAAAGTTACCCAGCACGTGCGCACATGGCTTGTTTACTGCTAACTCCAGCCGGATGTCGGCGCCATCTTGTAATGGAGAATGTGCAGGCGGCGCCCCACAATAGACTGTGTAAAAAGCTTTCTCCAAGCACCCTTATTTCAGATTATAAGTAAAGGAGTACCATACATAGCCTTTTTATCTCATGACCCTAAGAATTAGGTAGCTTGTGTTACCTCTTCATCCTATACTCAAGAGTCACCATAAGCTTCACCATAAAAAAGAAGTTCCTGTTTCTGTGAACTTGGTCCCAAGACCATTGAGCAAGTGTGAGGAAGAGAGCCTGGCATTTCTCATCAATGGTTTCCTTACTGACCAAGCTATGCTGCTAGAAAAGGCAGAAAACAAAAGGACAAAAGCAAGTGGAATAAAATCACTCTGAGGCCCTGGTGAGCAGAACAACACTGAAGACACATGAGGACATTGTAGCAATTTCCTATTGCCAGAAAGATTAGTACAAGTCCAGCTTTGTTAGCTTCATTTCTAATAAATTTACATCTAGTTATATTTTAAAATACAAACTAATCATGCTTGCAAGACATGGGGGGATGTCATGGAGAGAACCCAAGCATCACAAGCACCATTTTTTTTTTCTGTGTGTCAGTTCTGCCCTCTACTGGCCAAGAGGTTGATCGCAGTCACAGGATTGCTTCAGAACCACTGGCCTTAAGGATCTTAAGACCTATACTCCCAACCAATAAAGATCATTCTTCAAAATAGCATTTATTTTCTGAGACAAAAAGATCACAATCCATTAACTGCTATGTTCTATGGACTTGAGAAGATATTATGGACCAACTTAATTATCTTTTTTATTGCTGCAATGGAAACTCATGGCCAAAGCAAATATTTTGCTTCCCCTTAGAGAAAGGGTGACCTCAATGGCTCTGCTGACACTTCACTTGCTTCATCCTCAGCAGGGGAAAACTTCAGGTGCTGGACCTGAGGAATGTGTACCATGCCTTCTGGAGCATATGAGCTGGTGGAGAGGACATAAGCTGTCCTTCAGAGATCTTGGATGAGAAGCAAGTGGTGAAGGTCCGTTTCGGATACACGCTTAGAAGGCAGCCAAAGGTGGTAGCTGAGCTCTGCCTTGGACACTGCCTTGATAAAGCACAAGCATGCTTCTTGATGTGGGCTCAGGAGAGAAAGGGCTCATTACATTTTTGGTGTGTGAAGATGAAGATCTGAGCTATGCCCCTGGACATTTTCAGAGAGTTCTTGGATATCTTTCATCTAGAGAACATCGAGGAATTGGAACTGAACTCTGAGTGAAATGTCTTTAAGCTGGCCTATTTTTCTCCCTGTGAGATGAGAAATCTTCGCAAACTCCTTCTGGTACTCCTCTACAAGAAAGTCTTCAAGATTGACAAAAGGACAGGAGACAGAGAAGACAAGTGTGTCAAGAGTAGCAGCCAGTTTCTTGCTGACCACATGAATTGGGTTTTCAGGTAGTCAAGAATGGAGGGATTGGGACACCTAGCAGAGCAAGTGTTTCTTTTCTGTTTTAAGGTTTAGTGGTTCAGAATGTGTTCCATTCAGTCAATGGGACTTGTTAGAATATAGAAGTTGTAAGTAGTGATTCAAAGTCTCAGATTTACTCTCTTGAAGAAGAGGACTGAAGGAACATGAGGAATAGGTCAGATCTGGTTAGGAAGGGTTGTAATACTTCTTAGCATCATGGCCAAGAGTGGATTTGAAAGGGAACAGGAACATCAACATGTAGTTAGTAGTAGTGGGACTCACCAGCAAAGTGAGAACCTGAGCTCTGTGCTGAACTCTTTAAGATTAGCTTTCTATCCCCAACTACTGTACCATAAGTGAAGAGTTTTGAGCACAGTAGGGCTGAGTGCTTGGGACATGAGAAGAGTGTGGTCCCGTAAAGAACAGCAAGTGTGAGTGTGCAAAGACTAGGATGGAATGCATCTTTAAGTGAGCCAACAAATTGTGTCAGGATTCTCTTAGCATGGAATTTCTTCCATGTGTTTCCTGGTCTTATGGTCTAAACTGGTTTTCTGCTTGAGACTAAGGCCAGCAGATCAACTTGGGTTCAAATTGTGTAATCTGATTCCAAGAGGGAGCATTTTTAAATAATATCTTTGCTCATTTAGGTGCCTGGTCCCTTCTAGGACTGTGTAAACTCCACCCTATGATCCTCATCACCATTTTCCAGAACTAACCTCTTGTCTCCTCTATCTCTAGGTGCCTGATGAAGACTCTCTCCATCACTCACTACTAAATTTAACAGGCAGAATTGGATTTGTTCTCCTATTCTCAGAGCCTGTTTCAGCTAAAACATCTGGAGATGAAAGGTGTGGTCTTTGTGGCTTTGTATATTATGCCTCTGAGAGGTCTCCTAGAGAAAGTGGCAGATACCTTTGAGACTCTGGATTTTCAGGGATTTAGGATGAAAGACTCCCAGATCAATGCCCTCCTACCTGCCCTCAAAAAAATGCTCTCAGCTTAACAAGGTCAACTTCTACAACAAAGACTTCTCCATTCCCATCTTGAAGAACCTTTTCTAGCACACAATCAACTCGAGCAAGATTGATGTGGAACAATACCCTGCCACTCTGGAGTGCTATGATGAAGTGGCTCATGTATCTAGAGAAAGATTTTCCCAACTTTGCCTGTAGTTTATGGATGCCCTCAGGGCAAAAGGTAACTCAAGAGCATCTCTTTCACTACAGATATGAGCACTGTCTTTTTGGCCAGGGGGCAAGACTTTGTTGTTGCTGGCAGTAAGCATGGATACAAGAAGTGTTGATGTGAATAAATGACAGACTTGTGATATATCTCTTATCCAGAGTGCTCAGAGACTTCAGACACAACTCAGATGGTTGGAAACAAAGGAATGTACATTTACTGAGATCTTAGAGGCTGAGCTTGACATGGGAAACATTCAGATTGACTGTGGAAACAGAGATTTAGTGGAGCCAGAAAGACAACTTTGCAGTTTTAAGTGAGTTCTGCCAGGACAGTTTAACTAGATGTTTTCTCATGAACTTGTAAATTTTTTGTTCTTCCCTAAGAGATTTAATGAATGAATACAACATGGGTTGTTTGTTTAGATATAATTACTGTTGTCTCACTGGAAAACAAAGTATCTAAATTAAAGGATTTTGCTATAAATGCCCTCTGCAGAGAATCAAGTAGTAGACATTGATGCCAGGCATGCCAGGATACAAAATCTAGGCTAGGTGAATAAAGTTATCATCTAAGGTGGTATAAATATGGACATCTTGTTGGCGTGTGGTACAGAATAAGTAATAAAAACAACTTCTATGTCTCTCATATTTCTTTTTTTTTTTTTTTCTTTCTCCTAATCACAGAGTGTCTCCCTGTTGGCCTGTCAACTTCGCAGTGCTTGTTGCTTGAACCTGTGAACCTGCTGGAGGTTTGCTTACACTAAACTCATTTCATGATCTTCAAACCAACAAAACCTTAAGAACCCATAGATAAAGGTAGATGACTCATGTTTTAAAAGCATAAGTTGCTTTAAAAAGAGGACCTAAGTTTGGTTTCAGAACTATGATCATCAGGCGACTCTCATCTGTAAATTATGCTTCAGATGGTAGGCCCACTATTTTTTAAGGCCTCTGTGGATCTGAGGTTTTACATAAAAAATATGCACAATACCTATCTGTATACATCTAATTGAGAAAGTCTTGAAAAAAAATTCTTCATTTCACAAAGTATTCCACAAATGAACTAAGAAATTAAAATGGAGATGTTTAGTAGTTGTGTGCTTTACTGAGTTTTGTGTGGCTCCAATATTATTCTCCTACACAACACAATATAGAGAATAGGTGGAGTTTCTTGGGTAATCTGAGCTTTTGAGCTAATATTCACTTATCAATGAGTGTGTACCATGGTTGAACTTTTGTGATTGGGTTACCTCACTCAGGATGATAGTTCCAACCATTTGCCCAAGAATTTCATGAAGTCATTGTTTTTAATAGCTGTGTAAATGTATTACTCTATTGTGTAAATTTACCACATTTTCTGTATCCATTCATCTGTTGAAGAACATCTGGGTTCTTTTCAGCTCCTGGCTATTATAAATAAGTCTGCTTTGAATATAATGGAGTATGTGTTCTTGTTATATGTTGGGGCTTCTTTTGGGTATATGCCCAGGAGTGGTATAGCTGGATCCTCAGGTAGTACTATGTCCACCTTTCTCAGGAACCACCAGACTGATTTCCAGAGTGCTTGGAGGAGTGTTCCTCCTTCTTCTCATTGTAGCCAGCATCTGCTGTCACCCGAGTTTTGATCTTAGCTATTCAGACTAGTGTGAGATCTTAGAGCAGAAACCATTTGTATACTGTTCAGGAAACTTTCCCCAGTGTCCACCTATTCAAGTCTCATTCCCATGTTCTTTTCTGTTAGTTTAAGAGTATCTGTTTTTATGTGGAGGTCCTTGATCTATATGAAACTTGAGCTTAGTACAGGGCAATAAGAAAGGATCAGTTTGCATTCTTCTTCATGTTGACCACAAGTTGGACCAGCACCATTTTTTAAAAATGCTATATTTTTTCCACTTGGTGGTTTTAGATCCTTTGTCAAAGATCAAGTGATCAGAGGTATGTGGGTTCATTTCTGGGTCTTTGCTTCTATTCTATTGTTCTACCTGCCTGTCTCTGTACCAATACCAGGCAGTTTTTAATCACAATTAATCTGTAATACAGCTTGAGGTCAAGGATGGTGATTCCCCAGAAGTTTTTTTATTGTTGAGAATCATTTTTGCTATCCTGGATTTTTTTTTATTCCAAATAAATTTGCAGGTACACTTAACCTAATAGAAGAGAAACTGGGGAAGAGTTTATAACACATAAACACAGGGAAAATTTCTTGTACAGAACACCAATGGCTTATCCTCTAAGATCAAGAATCAACAATTGGGATCTCATAAAATTGCAAAGCTTCTGTAAAGCAAAGAACACTGTCAAAAGTACAAAACAGTAACCAACTGATTGGAAAAAGATTTTTATCAATCCTATATCTGATAGAGGGCTAGTATCCAATATATACAAAGAACTCAAGAAGTTAGACTCTAGAGAATCAAATAATTCTATTAATAATGGGGTACAGAGCTAAACAAAGAATTATCAACTGAGGAATATCAAATGTCTGAGAAGCATCTAAAAAATGTTCAACATCCTAAGTCATCAGGGAAATACAAATCAAAAAAAATATGAGATTCCACTTCATACCAGTCAGAACAGCTAAGGTCAAAAACTTGGGTGACAGCAGATGCTGGTTAGGATGTGGAAAAAGAGAAACATTCCTTCATTGTTGGTGGGATTACAAACTGATGCAACCACCCTGAAAATCAGTCTGGTGGTTCTTCGGAAAATTGGGCACATTACTACCTGAGGACCAAGCTATACCACATCTGGGCATACCAAAAAGAATCCCCAACATATAACAAGGACACAAGCTCCACCACATTCATAGAAGCCTTATTTATAATAGCCAAAAGCTAGAAAGAACCCAGATGTCCTTCAACAGAGGAATAGATACAGAAAGTTTGGTACATTTACACAATAGAGTCTTACCCAGCTATTAGAAACAATGACTTTATGAAATTCCTAGGCAAAGAAATGGAACTAGAGACTATCATCCTGAGTGAAGTAACCCAGTCACAAAAGAACAGACATAATATGCAGTCACTGGGGTATATGCCTAGAAGTGGAATAACTGGGTCTTCGGGTAGTATTATGTCCAATTTTCTAATGATTGCCAGACTGATTTCCAGAGTGATTGTAACAGTTTACAGCCCCACCAGCAGTGGAGAAGTGTTCTTCTTTCTCCACATTCTTGCCAGCATCTGCTGTCATCTGAATTTTTGATCTTAGCCATTCTGGTTGGTGTGAGGTGGAATCTCAGGGTTGTTTTGGTTCGCATTTTCCTGATGGCTAATGATGTCAAGCACTTCCTTAGATGCTTCTCAGCCATTCAATATTCCTCAATTGAGAACTTTTTGTTTAGTTTTGTACATCATTTTAATAGGGCTGTTTGATTCTCTGGTATCTACCTTCTTGAGTTCTTTGTATACCTTGGATATTAGGCCTCTATCTGATGTGGGGTTGGTAAAGATCTTTTTCCAATCTGTTGGCTGCTGTTTTGTTTTCTTGACAGTGTCCGTAGCCTTACAGAAACTTTGCAATCTCATTAAGTCCCATTTGTTGATATTTGACCTTAGAGCGCGAGCCATTGGTGTTCTGTTCAAGAAGTTTTCTCCTGTGCCTATGTGTTCTGAGGTTTTCCCTACTTTCTCTTCTAACAATTTCAGTGTACCTGGTTTAATGTGGAGATCTTTGATCCACTTGCACTTGAGCTTTGTACAAGAGGATAAGAAAGGGTCTATTTTTATTCTTCTGCATGCTGAGTGCCAGTTTGACCAACACCATTTATTGAAGAGGCTGTCCTTTTTCCATTGAATGTTTACAGCTTCTTTCTCAAAAATCAAGTGACTATATATGTGAGGGCTCATTTCTGGATCTTCTATTCTATTCCATAGATCCACATGTCTATCTCTGTACCAGTACCATGCAGTTTTTAGCACAACTGCCTTGTAATATAGCTTGACATCAGGGATAATGATTCCCGCAGATGTTTTCTTGTTGTTGAGGATGGAT